>NW_011268847.1:0-538 GCF_000146605.3 Meleagris gallopavo
CCATGCATGTCTAAGTACACACGGGCGGTACAGTGAAACTGCGAATGGCTCATTAAATCAGTTATGGTTCCTTTGGTCGCTCCCCTCCCGTTCCTTGGATAACTGTGGTAATTCTAGAGCTAATACATGCCGACGAGCGCCGACCTCCGGGGACGCGTGCATTTATCAGACCAAAACCAACCCGGGCTCGCCCGGCGGCTTTGGTGACTCTAGATAACCTCGAGCCGATCGCACGCCCCCGTGGCGGCGACGACCCATTCGAATGTCTGCCCTATCAACTTTCGATGGTACTGTCTGTGCCTACCATGGTGACCACGGGTAACGGGGAATCAGGGTTCGATTCCGGAGAGGGAGCCTGAGAAACGGCTACCACATCCAAGGAAGGCAGCAGGCGCGCAAATTACCCACTCCCGACCCGGGGAGGTAGTGACGAAAAATAACAATACAGGACTCTTTCGAGGCCCTGTAATTGGAATGAGTCCACTTTAAATCCCTTTAAACGAGGATCCATTGGAGGGCAAGTCTGGTGCCAGCAGCC
>NW_011268848.1:0-401 GCF_000146605.3 Meleagris gallopavo
CCCCCGGACCTTAACAGAAAGCATTAAGATAAACCTCAGAGAAACCAAGGATTGAACTGAGTGGTCTTTTCCGTGAAGGCAGTAAAGACAACAGCCACCCTGGGACGCCTGTGGGGCTCCAGCACAGGAGGCGGCCGAGGATTTGGCAGCGCCTTCCCTGCAGGCAATTCTGCACCCAAAGCTCTCTGAGGAGAACTTCCCACCACACACCGCAATCTACAGAGCTGCTCAGGAGCATCACCGAAGAGCAGACGGTGCCAGGGGGCCGTGTGAGGACAGGGCACGCACACGCAGCTGAGAATTCTCGCTCACAGCTGCAGGCACGCCTGGCTGCCATGAGCACTGTGAGCTGGCAGCTCTCACAGGAAGACAAAACTCGTGCCATACCGGTACGAGTTGCT
>NW_011268851.1:0-314 GCF_000146605.3 Meleagris gallopavo
GGCTCATCCCCTACACATGGAGAAATCTGGGGTTTCCCTGGGATGTCCATAGTTTCTGACTCTTGGTGGAACTCTTGATGGTTTCAGGAGGACGGTGCTGCTCTGAGAGCACTGAGCATGTGGTGCTGCTCTCACTGAATGCAGCGAGTCCCTTGGTTGCTGCTGAACTGCTTGGAGAGAGGCTTGGAAGACCTAAAAGGGGTGTGTGTGTGGGCACAGCTATTTAGTTCTTTAGTGGGTGCAAAGCTGTGACAAAAGTCAGTTACCTAAAGCTGTTGGTGCTACTTTCTTCTTTAGAGTAAAATGAAGAAGAT
>NW_011268852.1:0-353 GCF_000146605.3 Meleagris gallopavo
AAGTAAGAATAACAAATATTCCTGATCCTCATCTAGGAAGTCCAGACTAAAGCAAACTGCCTGATTTTTATATGCTACAAAGTAAGAGTAGGCGTCTACCTCAAGACACTTAGTTGGACTGCAGTATCTTGAGTATCTCACTATGCACTATTTAAGCATCCTGTAGGCTAAAGGTAGTCATAAACTTTTATGGAAGAACTCAAGAAAAACATTTAATCAAACTATTTTTATGTATCAAGAAATAGCCTTACATTTAAAAAAAATTTTTGTCAAAAACTTTCATCAAAAATAAATTTTCTTTGAAACTATTCAGCCAGACATAGGAAATGTTTAACAAACAAAAATAATTTTTA
>NW_011268853.1:0-499 GCF_000146605.3 Meleagris gallopavo
ACTTTATACCTAGGAACTGAATTTCCTGGGCAGGCCCTTTCACTTTGCTTCGCTTAATAGCGAAACCAGCACGCAGAAGGATCTGGATTATTTGCTCTCCTTTCTCAAAACTTCCTTTGCTGTGTTGCCCCACACGATGATGTCATCAATATACTGTAAGTGCTCAGGAGCACCTCCCTGTTCCAGTGCAGCTTGGATCAACCCATGGCAAATGGTTGGGCTATGTTTCCACCCCTGGGGCAAACGATTCCAGGTATACTGAATGCCCCTCCAGGTGAAAGCAAACTGTGGCCTAGATTCTTTGGTCAAAGGAATGGAGAAAAAGGCGTTAGCAATATCAATGGTGGCGTACCATTTGGCTGCCTTTGACTCCAATTCATATTGGAGTTCTAACATATCTGGCACAGCAGCACTCAATGGGGGTGTGACTTCATTCAGGCCACGGTAGTCCACTGTCAGCCTCCATTCCTCCACTGGCTTACGCACTGGCCATATGGGG
>NW_011268854.1:0-423 GCF_000146605.3 Meleagris gallopavo
TCTTCCAGGAACCCTATAGTTTGAGGAACAGAGAGGAAAACAGGAAGAAGAGCCAACGTTGTTTACGTCTTCCCCCTCAAGAGAAGCCCTACCAGATCTGTGCAACAACTCGTCACGCTCTGTGCCACATCACACAAGTTACCAACACTTAGCTCTGGAAAAATTGCCAATGTAGATCTAACACAAGTGAGATGTGTGTTGATCCTGAACTTCCATAACCTCTGACAGTTTTATTAGATATAAATCATCTTTTTACTTAAAAAAAATAAAAATAAAAATAAAAATAAAATTTAAAAAGTAAGGATAACTATGATATATAAGGAAGAATGAGAGAGTGTTTCCTTAAAGACCTCTAACTAGAAATTCTGGTATGATCTGCATGCCATAAGCAGCCCTGGGTGTCTTCCCACAACTCAACATGAA
>NW_011268856.1:0-584 GCF_000146605.3 Meleagris gallopavo
GTCTCTTGCATCTCTTTCTCCCTATTTCTTGAATTACCACTTTGATCTTCTTGCTGCATTTAATCTGTAAGAATCTTAAAGAGTAACATTTAACATTTATGATGGACGCTTTAATTTTATTTGAGTTCTTTGATTCACAGGAGGCTGACCACAGTAGAAGAAATAAGATAAGTCAGCAGATGAAGGGATGAGACTCCTTTAAAACCATGTCCAGTAAAGCACAGAACTTAAGCCAGGACACTGGTCAGAAAGCCAGAAGCAGCTAGCACTACTCCACCACAGATTTTAACGCATATCACAGAATAAAGGGTAGTTCAGTACATCCTGTTTTTCTTGGCAAAGCCAACTCCCCGTGATAACTTGATACTTGTGCAAAAAAGAAGGTAAAACTTCTGTCAAATTCCAGAGACAGGTATTAAAAGAACTAAAAGACAGGCAGGGAGTTAGGAAGAAACACAGATGTTCTCCAACTACTCCGTCATTCTTAGTTCCCTTTCCCACAATGAATTAAAAACTCATCCCTTTCTTAAACAGCTAGAGCAACTATCTATAAAGAATGGATATTTCTTCTCAAATGCGTTTTC
>NW_011268857.1:0-449 GCF_000146605.3 Meleagris gallopavo
TTGCTGGGTGAGCATCACCCTGCTGAAGAGCAGGCAGCTGTTGTCTTTGCAGACAGCCACATCCATGGGGATTGGGAGCTTTTTCTGCCTTCCAGCTCTTGGCTGCTGCTCTGAGAGTAGAGGTTCTTCTGCACCAGCAGAAAGGATCCCATGCGTGGCTTCTGAGCCCTTCCAGACAAACCAGCTGGATTAGCGTGGCCTGTGACCTGAGTTTGGAGTTAACACAGCAGGCTTTGCCCAAAGCAGAATGACCTGTAGGCACAGCGTCCAGCAGGTGGAAGTGACCAACTGCTGCAGCTTGAGCAGCGCTCTTGAGGGAAATCCTCACTGCAAACAAGGCCCAGAAGAAGAGAGCAGCTTGTCCCTGTGTTCACATAGTAAGGCTGTCCTTCTGATCTGTTGCCTCTCAGGTGGTGCCTACAGCTGTGCGATGTGCTCTGCAGGAAGTG
>NW_011268858.1:0-338 GCF_000146605.3 Meleagris gallopavo
TTTTTGTAGGTGGCAATGTTTTTACACTCAATATATTGATAATCCTTTTGTCTACTTTTTTTCAGTTGAAAAATCACTGAAAAACACTGAGACACACTCTCACATGTGGTGCCTAGAAAAACAGGTTGTTTTCCTGTTGCAATGGTTGGCAACATGTCACTAAAGCTCATATTTCAGCAACAGATTTTGATGCTGGGAGTGGAATTGCAGACTGAGGAGAGCCACTGCAAAGCTGCTGAAAGCCAGAGATCTATTGACGTTATGTCCATATGTTTAGGCTACTTTCTAGCTGTGAGGCTTGTCTCTAGCTTGTTGAATTTGAGACACAGAGCAGCTGG
>NW_011268859.1:0-417 GCF_000146605.3 Meleagris gallopavo
CGTGTACCTAAATGCTATCTTCTGAGATTTCCAGAACAAATTTAGATAATCAGTAAACTCAGAAATAGTGTTGGCTGATGTTCTCAGGCATATTTATACAAGCTCTCAGACATTTGAGGTTGAATCATCACTGATCTCCCAGGACCCTTGCCTGGAGAGAGCACAGGCAAAGCAGTCAACCTTAAACTAAGAGAGCAAAGGAAATTATTTTCCATACTACACCCAGGGACACATTCTAGAAACAACCAAAGACTGTGACAGTGAATTGAGAGTGATGAAAAGGAGGGATAAAATGTCTTACACTAAAAATATCTACAGTGTTTACAAATGTGTAAATTATTTTTAGTAGGGAGGAAAAATAAATAAATAGAACCACATACTGTATGTTGAAAATACTCTCTCTAGTCACTGGCTTCT
>NW_011268860.1:0-304 GCF_000146605.3 Meleagris gallopavo
CCACTTACTCACACAACATGCAAGTTCTTTCCCCACTACCAGGGAGTATCAGGAATAATAATGATAATGAGCTAGGGAAAATATCATCCTCAGAAATAAGTTGAGCAAAATAACATTTGTCAGCCAGTAAAAAAAAATGCTATTACCATTGCCTGTTCTGAATGTTATTTTTAAAAATAGAGCATTAAAAAATACATTGCTGAAACACCACAGTTGTTGCAAGCTTTGTTTGCATCTTTCAGTAGTTTCATATCTAGTAAGAGACTCATAAATTTCTACAAAACGTGCTTGAGATCTGAAAATC
>NW_011268862.1:0-397 GCF_000146605.3 Meleagris gallopavo
CTGGGAAGGAGTGGATCCTGACTCCATCCCTTCCAGTCACTGAAGTGCACTGTATGTAGCTGAGCTTTCCCTGGGTTGGCCCTGTCTTCCCACCAGCTGCTCCATCACTGCTTCAAGCTGTGACTCAGCATTCCCACTCCACCTGTTAAAGTACTGTTTGTTTTGCCCATAGTCTTGAATGGCCTAGTCATCTCTCAGAGATGAAATCTACAATAAGAATATATTACAAAAAAAACCCCAAAACAAACACAAAAAACCAACCAAACAGATGTTAACCTTTGAGGTTTAGGTTAAGAATGCATTTTGTGACCTTGTTTGGCCAGTGTCAGGTTTTTCTGTTTGTGGTTTTAGAATTGTTTACTTGGAAACAGGAATAACAGAATCACAGAATTGTAGG
>NW_011268863.1:0-515 GCF_000146605.3 Meleagris gallopavo
AGAGCCTAAATGTCCTCTAGACTTGAAGCTGAAGTGTGGGCATATCAGAAGCATTGTGTTTTCAGACATACCTTGCAATTTTCTTTTCCCTTTCTGATCACTGGAATACAGTCCTCCATTAAGTTTCTTAACAGCTGTTTCGTAGTCTTCATAGTCTTTGTCTCAAATGTAGGAAACAAGTGGAAGTTCTCAGCGATGCTCCAAATCCAGAGAAGTCTAAGTCTGTTAAGCCCTTCCGACTCAGAATCCCACCAGGCATACAAAACTTCTGCATGTGTGTTAAGAGCTTTACTCATCAGCAAGCAAGCTTCCCTTTCCTATTTGCATACAGGTGCTTTAATACAATACTGACAGCTTTTCAGCCCAGAGGTCTGGCATAGGTTTCACGTCTTGTGAAAACAAGCATCTTGGTAATTCTATTAAGAGCACCACAGGAGAGATTTGGGAAGGGAGACACACGATCCTTGCCCAAAGGAAGATGGCAGGAGTATCACTGCCTATCAGTCTGAACTATA
>NW_011268865.1:0-500 GCF_000146605.3 Meleagris gallopavo
TGGAGTGATTAGAACATTGTGCCAGTTTAGGATTTAGGAAGGAAAAGGAAAAACAAAAACAGTTTTAGTGGAAAGAAGATTTTCCGAAACCTTGGGTTGTAGCTAATAGCCTTTTTCCACCAGCTCCAGTGAGGCAGGATGCACTGAGCAATTTCCCAAACCTGTGATTTTGTGAATGAAGCCCAAGTGGGCACCCGGTGACATCTCTGAACATGCATGAGCAGACATTCACAGCAAACTGCTCACGGTCAGCAGAGGGAGGAAAAATGCTGGGAAGTGCATCTGAATAACACTCACATTTGTGAAATAATTAGCCGCCATCCTGGAAGCACGGACACGAGGCCTGGGCTCCTTCCTTACGACTGCCAGTCCTGATTAGGCAGCCCCCAGCTCAGAGCTGGTTCCCTGCAAGCTCCCTCTGTTCTGCACAAGAAGAGCTCTGGTCAGAGAGCTGCAATTGCAGGAAAAGTGCTGCACAGCTTTTGCAGGAGCCAAACCCT
>NW_011268866.1:0-458 GCF_000146605.3 Meleagris gallopavo
TTCCAGTGCGTCACCACCCTGTGCGTGAAAAGCTGCCTCCTAAGAACCAACCTAAACCTCCCCTGTCTCACTTGAAAACCATTTCCCCTTGTCCTATCGCTATCCACCCTCCTAAACAGCCGTTGCCCCCTCCTGCTTATGCGCTCCCTTCGAGTCTTGGAAGGCTGTCATGAGCTATCTCCAGAGCTTTCTCTTCTCCCACAGAAACAATCCCAGTTCCCTCAACATTTCTTTCTAAGAGAGGTGCTCCAGCCCTCTGATCATCTTCGTGGCCCTTCTCTGGACCTGCTCCAAAAGCTCCACATCATTCCTGTGCTGGAGCCCCAGGCCTGGACGCAGTGCTGCACATGGGGCCGCACACCAGAGCCGAGTCGAGGGGGACAATCACCTCCCTCTCCCTGCTGGTCGCTCCTCTTGAATGCAGCCCAGGATCTAGTTGGCCTTCTGGGCTGCAAGTG
>NW_011268867.1:0-450 GCF_000146605.3 Meleagris gallopavo
CTATTCTCAAGTCTTCCTACGTAGTGCTGCCTTACAGAAGATCAGTGAAATGTTACAGCTTTTCATCAAATAATTTTTCCAGTCACAGCATGTTGCTTCAGGAACTGGTCTCACCTTTTCCGGGAGTAATTTGGAAAAGTCCCACCTTGGCCAAATTTGACCTCTGACTGATTGCTTCAAAACCTTACACACCCCCAAAATTGGAGAAAAAACTGTCCAGGATAAGACATGTAATAATGATCTCACCTGACAGAATGAGAATGATACAACTGAAGTAGAGGCCAGAGTAGTGGAAAAGAAAACGGATCTTTTCTACTTGCTTATTTCTTGCCAAATGCGCTCAAAACAGGGAAGGATAATATAACAGATGATGGTCTGAGCTCCAGACTCAAGGACAAAGTATGTGATTCATACGTAGTGCAGCTAGTTAAGAAGAGATATATTAAGTAA
>NW_011268868.1:0-434 GCF_000146605.3 Meleagris gallopavo
CACCAAAAAGATGAATATATTAGGTAGGACTTCTTGATTATTACCTGATGCCTAATTGAGGCTGTAAAAGTGTACATAATTCTAGCTTTTATGAGTTATCAAGCAAATAATAAAAACAAATCACAATTTCTATATCCTAAATGGAAAGCCGCGGGAGGGCAGAAAAATCTGGCACATTAGAGCAACATTTTCTAGCTGTTCTATCAGGTGGAACAGAGAAAATCACAGGATTTTCAGAACTGAAAAAAGCAAATGAGTTTCAGCAGCCTGCATTTTAATTTCTTAGTTTATATATATTTTTCAATAGAGGTATCAAATAAAATTATATCTATAATAAAAATTATGATACATTTATTAGTTTTATTCAAATAAAAACATACTTAGCAATCAGTTCAGTTTTTGTACTCATTATTAAAGATATACATGAACAGAAA
>NW_011268870.1:0-436 GCF_000146605.3 Meleagris gallopavo
TAATATTTTGAGTTTGAATATGAAATATATGAAATAATAGAATTTTAAATGAAGCATAAGGTGTTAAGAAGCCAAACAGGATGTCATGAGAAGTACAATCAGACAGAAGAAAAAAGAGAGAGAAAAAAAATAAATGGGAAAAACAACCATTGCATGAAGTGAGATGTAAAAAGAATAGAGAAGATGGTTATTAGTACAAAAATTGTACATAATCGATATTAAGGGAAAAATGAAAACTGCTACTCTTCCTCATTACTTCAAGTGAAGGAACACGAAATTAAAAACTACAGAATTCCAAAGCTTCTATTCTATTTTACATAACTCATTTGAAAAATACCTATATTGTGGCTTCTTATGACTCACAAATATTGATTTTTACATTTTAAAAACAAGAAATATACCTGAACAATAATTATTCCATCTGGTCAATTCTTAG
>NW_011268871.1:0-368 GCF_000146605.3 Meleagris gallopavo
TGTAATATATGTAGCAATGATCCATAAGAACATTGGAAGCAAACAATGCAGATCTCATGAGCTCTGAGCAGCCGCTGACCAGTGCAGACTATACCCAGCCTTTGGAGTATCACTGCATTTTTATGCTTTTATGCAGAATTGTGAATGTTGCCTGAAGGTCTGTCTACATTATTAGCTGATCTAAGTTGACCTAGGCTCTCTTCAGAAAATAGTGATGCCAGACACACATTCTTGCACTGTTCTGTGTTCCTCTCTCTATACTAGAGAATTACCAAGGCCAGAGGGCTGATCTCTGTGAAAGCTAATCCACTTTTTCTTTCTTTCTTTTTTCTTTCCTTCTTCTTCTTTCTTTTCTTTAAATTATTATT
>NW_011268877.1:0-518 GCF_000146605.3 Meleagris gallopavo
CTGGGGGCATGTTCCCAGGGAGGAGGAAGGGCGCTGGGCTGGGGATAAAAGAGGCCTCGGTGGCTGTGAAGTGTCCAGAGACAGCCATGCCCCGGGGGGAGAGAGCACATTTTGAGAGGGAACCTACGTCCCTGTGAGGTCCCCCAGAGTACACGGGGAGGTCCCTTGAGTGCTGCAGCACGCTGGGAAGCATCCAGAGCACACTGGGAATCCTCAGCTGGGCCAGTTCTGCAAAGATCCTGGGCGCATCACCTTCATAGAGGAGGCTCGCACCAAGGGAGCCTTCCCAGAAAGGGAAAAGGGCGGCAAAACACCACAGCAAGATCTGCTGGGGAAGGGGGGAGGCCCTGAGGCACAGCGGCTCACACTCCCTGGTCTGTTTCGTCCCTCTGATTATTACTGCTGACTGGTAGTTCAGGCCGGCAGCCATGAAGTCGCCGAGAGAAGCCTGTGGGCTGTCAAACGGGACTTTGAGGCACTGGCGTGGTGTCACGGCTCCAGCCCGGTGCAGCCCGGTG
>NW_011268879.1:0-408 GCF_000146605.3 Meleagris gallopavo
ATTAGATATCTTTTCCTTTACACCAGGAATGAAGTCTTTTGTGGCTTTTTTTCCCCCCACGTTATCTGCAATAATTATGTACATATTTGGCAGTGAGGGTTACAATTTTTGAAATAACATAGGACTATGTTCAAACAACTAGCTATAACGACATGACTTCTTAGACATTGCTGCTTTTCTCTGCTGGCCACATTGACTTAGAGAAATTGAAAGCCTTAAAATAAAGGATATCTAAATGTTTTGTGATGCTATTGAATTTAAATGCCGTTGGAGTTGCAGATACCTAATTGGGTTCCTATCGTTTGCATTCTTAATTCAGCCCTTGAGACAAGTTTCAAACAGAAAGGAAAAAAGAAACCTTAATGTTGCAAGTAAGCTGTTCTTGTGCCTGTAGGTGTCTGATTTTTT
>NW_011268880.1:0-512 GCF_000146605.3 Meleagris gallopavo
ACCTAAAGGGAGCCTACAAACAGGAGGGGAATCAACTCTTTGAAAGGGTAGGTAACAGCAGGACAAGGGGAAATGGTATGAAGTTGAGGGAGGGAAGATGTCAGGATGTCAGTTGGATGTCAGGGGGAAGTTCTTTACAGCGGGAGTGGTGAGGTGCTGGAACAGCTGCCCAGAGAGGCTGCGGATGCCCCGTCCATCCCTGGAGGTGTTGAAGGCCAGGTTGGATGGGGAGCTGGGCAGCCTGGTGTGGTATTAAACGGGGAGGTTGGTGGCCCTGCGTGTGGCAGGGGTTTGGACATTCATGATCCTTGAGGTCCCTTCCAACCGTGGCCATTCTGTGATTCTTGTGTGAAGGGCAAACCGATCCGAGTCTGTCAAGAGCACAAAGCAATGAAATGCAGCACAAGGCATTTATGCCTGCGTAGATGATCTTCTCGAGGCATCTCCGTTTCCGAGCTGCATAGAGAGCGTGGAGAGAAAGAAAGGGAAGGGAGGGGAGGGGGGGAGGGGAG
>NW_011268882.1:0-497 GCF_000146605.3 Meleagris gallopavo
AAGGAGATCCTTCCCCAGCTGCAGTCAGCCCTTGCATGAGCTCTGAGAGAGGTGCAGCCAGGCTCCAGCCCTTCCGTCACACAGCTGAATTGCCTTCACCTGTGCTCCCAGGGCTGAGCAGCTCCTTTCTGCAGGTGCTCCACCAGTGCTTCAGGCTGGGACTCAACAGATCCCATGCATATGTGAAAGATTTTTTGTTTTTGTTTTTTCTTTTTTCTAGGGAGATTGAAAAAGCCAAGAGGTTCTCTGCCCTTGCTCCTGCCCTTTGTTCCTGCCTCCACCTGCCACCAGCGTGCAGCCAGGAGAGGAGGGGCGCTCAGGAGCACGATGGGAGCCCTTCGTATCTGTTGAGTCTCCTGACCTTCCAGCTCTGCAGAGACATCTCGTGTCTCAGTGACAGTCTGCAGCCCCCACACGCCCCCCGACCCGGCCCCAAAGGCCCGCTGCCTCTCTCCTCCCCCACGCACACAGATGGGCCCGCTGGGCACCGGCACCGC
>NW_011268884.1:0-474 GCF_000146605.3 Meleagris gallopavo
GACTAACTCAGAAGGAATGGCTGAGATATAGGTGAGCTCGGATTGGAAATGCAATCCAAGGGCTGCACAAATGTGGGACAGTTCTGAGCGTAAGGAAAGGCATCTGCTGGGTGAGGGCTTTGCTGGGTGAGCATCACCCTGCTGAAGAGCAGGCAGCTGTTGTCTTTGCAGACAGCCACATCCATGGGGATTGGGAGCTTTTTCTGCCTTCCAGCTCTTGGCTGCTGCTCTGAGAGTGGAGGTTCTTGCCCGGAGAGAACCACCAGCAGAAAGGATCCCCTGCGCGGCTTCTGAGCCCTTCCAGACAAACCGGCTGGATTAGCGTGGCCTGTGACGTGGGTTTGGAGTTAACCCAGCAGGCTTGCCCAAAGCAGAATGACCTGTGGGCACAGCGTCCAGCAGGTGGAAGGGACCAACAGCTGCAGACAGCAGCAGCCTGAGCAGCTCTTGAGGGAAATCCTCACTGCGCACAAA
>NW_011268885.1:0-482 GCF_000146605.3 Meleagris gallopavo
GGTAACAGCCTTTCAATACCTAAAGGAAAGAACAAGGGAAATGGAGGTGAAATCTAAGGACAATGTCTTGTACAGTGAGGGTGCTGAGGCAGTGGCACAGGTTGCCAGAGACATGGTGGATGTGCTGGCCCTTTCAAGGTGAGCCTGGCTCAGACTCTGAGCAACTTGATCTAGCTGTGGATGGTCAGCATGGGAGAGTCGGATCACATCGCAAACCTACCTGCATACAAGCAGCGCACCAACATGGGGTGCATGATGTTCATTACCTGCTGGACAGATCTCACACCACTGACTGGAGGAGCCCAGGCAATCCTTCAACTCCATCAGGCTGCAAAATGAAATCAGAAGAGACGCAGAACAGAATTTAAACACAAACAAGGATGCACACAATGACCCTTAAAAACACCCAACTGCATGGATGCAATTAGCACATTAATTACAGCCATCCAGCTTGAGATCCTCCAGAAAAGCAGAGCTCACAG
>NW_011268886.1:0-431 GCF_000146605.3 Meleagris gallopavo
CTGAGCTACAGCACAGTTCAGCTGCATCTCAGCACTTGTCTGAGCAGGCATCGGTAGGCAAAAGACGTGCAATCAGACACCTCTGATGCAAGAGGACAGAGAGGCTGCACTCACTTCATTGCAGTATCTCTCTCCCTTCTGTCACCAGCTGCTCTTTAACTACAGACAGTCCTTGACGTCGGATGACAAGATCTGATGTCAGCAGTGCCAACAGGAACCTGAAATATTCCAGCTGCCCACTGCCCACCTCTTCTTGCTTCCAAACCTGCAATATATGCTAAATGCACATACACACAAATGCTGTCATTACAGCTCTGCTCTCAGCAAAACTAATGAAAGTTCACTTGAATTACATCAGCGCAGGCTGAGCTCAGCTTTATCAGAGAAAATTGAAGGAGCTAACACAAAGGAGAATGCAATGAACTTGCTCA
>NW_011268888.1:0-521 GCF_000146605.3 Meleagris gallopavo
ATGCCCTTGAAAACAAGGTCGTAGTCCTCTCCCAGCCCTGCGCCCCAGCTGAAGAGGACCACGATGTCATTCACGCACTCCTTCACCAGCTTCTCTGGCAAGGATGTCTTCAGGGACAGCTGGGAATAGTCCAGGGGGACGACTTTGAGATCATCTAGGAAGGAGGAACAGAGTCAGGCAGGCAGCAACACGGCAGGCTGAAATAGGCCCTGAGGAGCCAGTGCTGCACTCCGGGCCAAACCTCTGTACACTCTGCTGCACTCTGAAGCCTGCGGGGTCAGGTGCGAAGCACCTGCCTGGAGCTGGAGGGAGCTTTGGAGCTGGCAGGAATGCTGCTGTGTCCCTGCACAAGCTCTGATGCCGATTGCACACAGAGCACCAGTTTCCTGGCAGTTTGGGTAAAAAAAAAAGCAGCTCCAAAGCATTTCCCTCCGCATGCACTTGTCCCAATCAGGACCATGGGGAGCCCACAGCAAGGCAGGTCAGAGGGAGGGAGAGGATATACTGCACGCAGTGCTGCT
>NW_011268889.1:0-431 GCF_000146605.3 Meleagris gallopavo
CACAGGGGTGGAGCAGAGTGCAGTGGCCAGGTCCTCCCTGGGCAACGTCAGGTGTCAGCAACAGCAGGAGCACGTGGAGCACTGCCTCCAACCAGAGCAGCGCCAGGATGGCAGCTCGGTGGGCCGAAGCTGCACAGTTTCCACTCCGGACCAGTAGAAGTGCAGCAGCTCGTGGAATGCCGCTGGACAAATCGGGCCGTGCGCTCCTTGTCAATCTCTAATTATGACTGGTTTTAATTGACTACGACCAAAGTTGGAGCGCCGAGTTGGGCGGCACTCGGAACGCTGCCCTGTGACGCCGCGCACTGCAGCCGCTGCCTCCTCTTCCTCTCAGTCCTTCAGCTGCAGCTTCTGCATCATCTCCACAAGGCTGTTCATTGCGGAGCGCTGGAAGGAACAGGCAAGTTGATTTCCTCAAACACACAGCTGGG
>NW_011268890.1:0-324 GCF_000146605.3 Meleagris gallopavo
AGTTGGGCAAATCTTGATGCCTTATGTAGAGATTAACTCAGCACTGCTTGGTCTTTTTTAAAAAAGAAAAAAAAACAAACAAACAAAAAAAAAACTTTCAGACTTCTAGTAGTAATGGCAAAAATCATTGTCGGGGAGGCAATGTATTTTAATTTTAAAAATACCTGGGAAGTCCTCAGCAGATTTCTATGAGATAGAAAACCTCTAGGGAAATACTATTTCCACATGGGTTAGCGGGAAGTCTGGCTCCATTTTCTGCTAGCCCTATTAAACAGATAAAACAAGGTCAGTGTTCTAGTTCTTCTTTATTTTCCTTCATTTTAT
>NW_011268891.1:0-420 GCF_000146605.3 Meleagris gallopavo
TCACGGCCTGAACCTTTGATTGATCACCTGAGGCGAGCAATGAGTCAGCCAGGGGAGCACAGGTGAAGGCAATTCAGCTGTGCTGCAGGAAGGGGTGGAGCCTGGCTGCACCTCTCCTAGAGCCATTGAAGAGCTGACTGCCAGCAGGGAAGGATCTCTCTGGAGATGCGCTCCATCAGGAGTTCATCTCGCGAGCCCAGGATAGGGTGGGTGTCTTTCCCTCTTTACTCCAATCTAAATGACGTTAGCCAAGCTCCTGGATATGTAGATATACTCTCTGTGTATCCATTGATTATACACAGAGATATGAAGGGAGAGAGAGAATCACATTTAAGGAGTAGATCAAAAAGTACATCAGAGTTTGGAGAGATGGATTAATAATCTCCTGAAGATCATACGTCAGCCAGATAGTTGGGAGGT
>NW_011268892.1:0-420 GCF_000146605.3 Meleagris gallopavo
AAATGTAAAGAAAGCTATTTCATATTATTAGCTAAATCAATATGTTTGGTCACTTCATATTTAGTGAAAAAGAAAGAAATAAAGCAAGGACAACACAATTCATATACAGTTTTCTTAAGATAAAGAAAGAGTAACTTACAGGACAGTAGTCTCTCTTAAGGAATGCATTTTCATTTTAATACTGCTTTGAAGCCATAGTGGAAAAAAATAAGTGAAATGATTCGTGAAAATAGAAATGCTTCACCCACATCTGAGATGCATTTGAGTCATCATTGTTCCAACAGTAGGAAGATGTAAGAAAACAGAAATTATTAAGGCTTGAACAAATGCTGTTTGCAAAATGGTGATCTTTTCCAGTTATGAACATTTCAGCAGAAAAAGAGTTTTAAATAGAAGGATTTATATTAGTTTAGTTTTAGT
>NW_011268894.1:0-501 GCF_000146605.3 Meleagris gallopavo
AACGATTGTGTCTCTTTCTTATTAGTGGGTGGAGACATGGCACTGATTTTGTCAATCACATCTGTTGGGATGTGACGACGGCCATCTTGCCACTTTATACCTAGGAACTGAATCTCCTGAGCAGGTCCTTTCACTTTGCTCCGCTTAATAGCAAAACCAGCACACAGAAGAATTTGGATTATTCGCTCTCCTTTCGTGAAGACTTCTTCTGCTGTGTCGCCCCACACAACGATATCATCAATGTACTGCAGGTGCTCAGGAGCACTGCCTTGTTCCAATACAGTTTGGATCAACCCATGGCAAATGGTTGGGCTGTGTTTCCACCCCTGGGGCAAACGGTTCCAAGTATACTGAACGCCCCTCCATGTGAAAGCAAACTGTGGCCTACATTCTTGGCCAAAGGATGGAAAAGAAGGCATTAGCAATGTCAATGGTGGCATACCATTTGGCTGCCTTTGACTCTAGTTCATATTGGAGCTCTAACATGTCCGGCACAGCAGC
>NW_011268895.1:0-494 GCF_000146605.3 Meleagris gallopavo
TGGTCCTTGTCTGTGCTCTTCTGTTTGCATTGTAACCTCATGGGTTAGGCATCATGTCTCACTCATTATTTTGTACAGTATACACTCTACTGAGAGTGATTAGATAAAATCTCTCCTTACTGTTCTTCTCCCTTCACCCCACTCCCCCCTCCTCAAATAAGGATAATTTATTCTAACACCCAAACCTCTGTTTTCAGCTGTCAGACCCTTGCTAGAAGAGTCCATGTGATTATTTTTTGATTCTGTGTTTGCATGGCATCCAGCAGAATGAGAGCTAAGTCTGTGATTGTCAGTACATAATAATGCTCACACTTGAAAGTTTAACTAGTGACATGGGTTGCTAATGCAAGGAGCAATCAACTGATACAATACTTAAAGTTTTTTTTGTTTTTGTTTTTTTTTAAAATTAACACTATTTACTAATTTTAGCTAAGTAGTCATTGTCAGTCTTGAACAACAGTTCAGGATAGCTTTTATATGCAAACCTTGAACTA
>NW_011268896.1:0-345 GCF_000146605.3 Meleagris gallopavo
TGAGACACTAGATCAGATTGTCCTAGTGAGGTTGTGAATGCCCCTCACCCTCACTGGAAGCATTCAACGGCCAGGCTTGATGGGCTTTGAGCAAACTCGTCTAAAGGGAGGTGTCCCTGCCTATAGCAGAGGGTTGAAACTAGATGATGTTAAAGGTCTCTCCCAAACCAAACCACTTCTATGATTCTGTGAAATCAGACAAATCATATTTCAAACACCTTTTCCATCAAATTATTACATCTAAAGTTTCTGCATCTAAAGCATATGATACTTGACATGGGAAGTTAACTTTGCTTCAGGGAAGTTAAATATTAAAACTGTTAATGTACTGTCACTGGACAATGT
>NW_011268897.1:0-742 GCF_000146605.3 Meleagris gallopavo
ACAGAGTAACCATTAAAATTACACTTAAAGCATTGCTGGTAAAACTTGTACAACAAAACTGCATTCTTGCCTAAGTAAAAATCTTCACAGAAAGATGCCAGCCTTTGATTTTCATTAAAACCCTATAAGAAGCAACTCCAGAGCCTAATAATTTATTTCTGAAATTACTTTCAGCTAAGAGCAATTTTCAGCTGCAAATTAGTATTAGCTATTGAATTTTGCAGCTAAAATGTTAGTAAAAAATATCTTGTCTACATAAGAAATAATTTCAGACCAACTATTCTTTAAAAAGAAGAAATATCTTCAAGCCTACTTTCCTTACAAATAGGTGTCTAGCCATTTTGAATATATATAGATTGCTCCAAAAGTAATGCCTCCTATTTAATTACATGAAAACTACAACAGATACAAAGAGCAATTTAACACTATTTGATAGAGTAAACTCTCAGTTACAAAACATTTTTTTTTTCCACATACCATCAGATCCATATTTTCATCGGTGATAAACAGGAGTCTGCATGCCATGCTTGTAAAAAATAAAAAAAAAGTAGTCAGAGGAAGTAGTGCCACCACTGCTGAAGTGCACCACCTACAGCCTCATTGTGCTCTCATCTAGTGCTTGGTCTCCATAAATGTTCAGCAAGCATCAATGGAAGTCAATTCGTACCATTTTTCTGCATGGGGGAATTCAATTCCACACCTTTGTTTCATTACACATTTCCATGTCAGACACCATATTATC
>NW_011268898.1:0-442 GCF_000146605.3 Meleagris gallopavo
AGCAGAAGAGGGGAAGAGCGCATACAGACAAGACAGAAAGAAAGAAGAACAGAAGAGAAGAAGAAGAAAGGATGCAGGTAAGAAGTGCAGAAGATGAAAAGTGCTATAGAGAAACGGTTGGATACAGGCAAGACAGCAAAGCAATGAGGAGATGAGCACAAGAGGAGAAGAGCAGAAGAAGAAAAGACACATTAGAGAACAAGAGCCTTGAGAGGAGTAATTGGTTATACAGGAAACAATACGCACGTCTGAAATGGTGATTTCTTCAGGAGACTCGAGGGTGTTCCTCTTCAAGAACAAGGACAATACGTAAAGAAATCAGGATGGATGTAATTTGAAAATTCTTTCAGCTGACCTGGCATCCTGGGGCAAGCTGAAGACTAGACAGGACACCAGTACAGAAAGAGAGAACTAACAGCACAGGGGGTGCCATAGAGAAACT
>NW_011268899.1:0-483 GCF_000146605.3 Meleagris gallopavo
TCGTCCTGTCTCCACGTACCACTGAAAAGAGACTGGCCTCACCACTATGGCCGCCACACCTCAGATATTTATAAACCTGGATCAGGTCCCCTCTCACTCTTCTTTTCTCAAGGCTAAACAGACCCAGTTCACTTAGCCTTTCTTCATAGGGGAGATGCTCCAGGCCCTTCACCATCTTTGTGGCCCTCTACTGGACTCCTTCCAAGAGATCCCTGTCTTTTTTGTACTGGGGAGCCCAGAACTGGACACAGTACTCCAGATGAGGCCTTACCAGGGCAGAGTAGAGGGGGGAGGATCACCTCCCTCGACCTGCTGGACACGCTCTTCTTAATGCACCCCAGAATGCCACTGGCCTTTTTGGCCACGAGGGCACACTGCTGGCTCATGGCCAACCTGTCGTCCAGCAGGACGCCCACGTCCCTCTCTGCAGAGCTCCTCTCCAGCAGCTCATTCCCCCCAGCCCTGTACTTGGTGCATGCAATT
>NW_011268900.1:0-531 GCF_000146605.3 Meleagris gallopavo
TAGATCTGGACTGGCAGAACAAGGGTGAATTATTTCTAGCCCGATGGGCCCATGAGACCTCAGGCCATCAAGGGAGAGATGCGACATATAAGTGGGCTAGAGACCGAGGGGTGGATTTAACTATGGATGCTATTGCGCAAATCATTCACGACTGTGACACGTGTGCCACAATTAAACAAGCCAAGAGAATGAAACCTCTCTGGGAGGAAGGGCGATGGCAAAAGTACAAATATGGGGAGGCATGGCAGGTTGATTATATCACCTTGCCACGATCTCGTAATGGTAAGCGTTATGTGCTCACCATGGTGGAGGCAACAACTGGGTGGCTTGAAACCTATGCAGTACCCCACGCTACCGCCCGAAATACCATACTAGGTCTTGAGACACAAGTCCTGTGGCGACATGGTACCCCAGAAAGAATTGAGTCAGATAATGGGACTCATTTTAAAAATTCTCTTGTAGGTACCTGGGCTAAGGTCATGGTATTGAGTGGATTTACCATATTCCCTACCATGCACCGGCCTCAGGTAA
>NW_011268901.1:0-390 GCF_000146605.3 Meleagris gallopavo
GCGTCTGCAGTGACAGTTACCCAGCAGCAGCTGCCCTGCTCTTACAGGGGAAGACAAGTGCACACGTCTGCACAGCGCTCTTAGAGTCATAAGAGCAATCCCAGGACATCTGTGCTTGTGAGAATAACATTCTAAATTACATCCCAAACACTATGCCACTGCCAATATGAGAAATAAAGGTTGGATTTTTTTTTAAATCCAGTATATTTCTTTTTAATTTTTTTTTTTTCCCCCTTTCGTCACATACAAAACAAGCCCTAAGTGATCCAGGATTATGATCTGAGCCAAGGCTCAAACTGACAACTGCTCCTCCAGAGGGAGAGGCAGAAGTCAGACACAGAAAGGGCTGCACACACTTAAGCTCAGATTTGGACCAGGAAGAGGGTAGCA
>NW_011268902.1:0-326 GCF_000146605.3 Meleagris gallopavo
ACTCATCAGATCAAATGTAGGTAATCATTTTAATTGAATTGAATTGCACCCAATCTCCACTGTCTATATTGACTTCACAGGGAGCTGCTATTGACGGATTCAGAGGAAGGCATCAATGCTTAACCAGGATGAACTCAGTGTTGCCCAGGCCAGATGTTTCTAGCTGTGTGCAGCAGGCCAGACCACGGAATATCACCCAGAACAGACAAAAAAAAAACAAACAAATAAATCTAGAAAAATAAAAGAGCAGGAAATGTTATTAGGAAAGGGAGTTTTTCCATTTGTCCATGCCATGTTCATGGCCATTTGTGGATCATCGATGGGAC
>NW_011268903.1:0-488 GCF_000146605.3 Meleagris gallopavo
TCGGGGTTTCATGGTTACTTTGCTGAACGTCAAAAGCTTTAGTAAAGTTCTGAGTCTTGAGTACTGCTTCCTTAATTCCCACTATTATTATATCTCACATGTCCCTCATATTTATCCTATGCCTTTTCTCCCACTCCTGTATGGTAGCCTGCCTAATCATTCCCTGTTCTTCTCTACTGAAGAGCATGCTTAGAATAGACATCATTTCCCTCCAGGATCAAACTGCTCTACTAGTCCAATAGGATCCTTAATCAGAGACTTCATTTCCCTTTTAGAACTCCTCACTTCACCACTGGTAAGGAGAGGTTTTACATATCCTATTTCTCCTTGTCTCAGTGGGACTTATCCAAGGGGGATACATATTATATCGGGAAAGGGGAATTTTCAATTTTTCTACACTGTTCTAATTCCTATCAAAGCCTGGAGTGCACTCTCCCTCTAGAGGTGGCTTCAGCTGCTGCTCTGGGCTCAGCCAGGCTGGAAGGGTG
>NW_011268904.1:0-379 GCF_000146605.3 Meleagris gallopavo
GAGCTGGTCTGTAGGAAAAGCATCTTCTGTCAGATGGGTTTGGGTTTCTAAAGCTACAACACAGCCAGGGTAGAGAAGAGCTGGGGTGTGCCGTTAGAGTTTGGGCTGTGGAGCTGCTTCTGGACGTCAAGCTGTGAGCACCTCCTCAGTAGCACATGTGGGGCAAAGTGGGATCCCATCCCCACTGCCTGCAAAGGGCTCTAAGCCATGGAGAAGTGCTCCCATCTGAGCAGGGGCTGGGAAACCTCAACATGCTGCTGGTGTGAGACAGAGTTGTGCAGTGGTGGTGAGGAAGCAGAAGGACGGCGGCTGCTTTGTGAGAAAAATTGACATTTTGGATCTCTCTTCTTTTTTTTTTTTTTATTGTTGTATTACTAAA
>NW_011268905.1:0-391 GCF_000146605.3 Meleagris gallopavo
ATGAGATGACAAACATAGCAAACAATTTTTGTTTAGATGGGAGTTTTTAAACTTAGTACAGGTAGGAAATAAAAATCTGTTTTGGCCAAAAAAACAAACAAAAAAACAAACAAACAAACAAACAAAAAAAAACAAGTCTTTATCTGGAGAAAATTATTTTCAGAAAAATTCTTCTGATCCCTTTGGTGTTGAGAATATCTCAGGTACTTGTAGGTTGACATTTCCCCCCTTATTTTTGAAGCCAGGAGTGTTCCCACCATTGATTTTGATCAGATTTAGGTCAGGGCAGCGCACTGGCTAACTCATATTGGCTTTCCCAGGGGATCAGGGAATCTGCTGTGCAAGAAAACTCTTTGAGGACAGCTTTGCCTTCCTCTTGCCTCCTTAGGAA
>NW_011268906.1:0-328 GCF_000146605.3 Meleagris gallopavo
ATCATCTCCATTGCTAGTCAAAATGACTGACTTATTATAGCTAATGCTTACATATGGTTATCTCCAAGACAATGGATCAGGGGAGGTAGGATAGGAAATACACAGATAAACCTTAAATATCAAAGTTTGTCCAGACCAAACATATTCATTGGCGTCACTTCTCTTCTGGAATCAGCAGGCTAGAGCAAAGGAAAAAAAAAAAAAACACAAACAAAACTGTAACAAAACTAGCATCTGCTTACTTCCATGCCTTGAGCTGTTTGTTCCAATAAATCTCAGTGTGTGCATTCTGAATCATTTTTACATATGCTGCCAATAAGTAGTACTT
>NW_011268907.1:0-316 GCF_000146605.3 Meleagris gallopavo
AGTGATAGGTGAAATCTGGAATAACAAGTGCAAAAAACGGAACAATTACCTATAATGCTTTGTAAAAGAGTTTTTTCCAGTAGAAATCATACTTGTCATTTTGTAAGACAACCCTACAGTCCACCTGTTTGTAACTTTTTTTAATAAAATAGATACCTGTATTACCAAACTGGGGTCAACTGGTCTGTATTCCATTTCTTCCAGAGTGGGCCAAACAAGCAAGTCTCTTACTTATGTGTGTGTGTGTATATGTGTGTATACACTCACACTCACACTCACACTCACACTCACACACACTCACACACACTCCACACAC
>NW_011268909.1:0-459 GCF_000146605.3 Meleagris gallopavo
TAATGACTATGTTATAAGGAACATCTCTCAAGCATTAAAGTAAAAGATACTAATGAACTATTAGCTGTACTAGAGCATCACAAAAGACAATCCAATACTACCCAGAGGGGCCCCTAAGGCATGTTCTGTACTTTAAAAAAAAGTTAAGGTTCTTCCTTCTTCAGGAAGATTCCCGTAATGATTATATGACACTGCAGAGCTGTCATTTCCCATTGCATTCTTCGTATTTCAGATCATAGTTAACCCTTCCATCAGAAGGCATTTTTCCACTATGCACTGCATTAATATATAAAATACATCAGATATGATGAACAGCAGAAAAGCAACAATTTCCAAATGCAAACTGCAAAACATCTGCCAGGGTTACTGCTGCTTTCCTTTTTTCTGCAAGACTAATTTTTTTTTGACTAAATCTTGATAATATATTTTTGTCTTAGAGTAGATGTTTTGTATCATTCA
>NW_011268910.1:0-373 GCF_000146605.3 Meleagris gallopavo
TTTCTGTGGATCTCCTTTGATCCATTCAGTCTCAAGTCAGTGCTAAGATCCCCAAAGCTGAATGCAGTACTCAGAAAGAGTTTAAGAAGAGCAGAATATAAGAGAACAATCATCTCCCTCACTATGATGACAACATTTATTTTCTGTACAATCAAGGATATAGTTGGTTTTCTGATCTGCAAACATACACTACCAGCTCATGTCCAACCTTTCATCTACCAGTACCCTGAACACCAGTCTGACAGGTTACTCTCAATCCATTTATTCCTGTACTGATGAAATTTTTTTATTTTTATTTTTTAATGAAGAATTTTTATTTATTTATTTATTTCTGTCTTAAACTCTGCTGATCATAACTTCTGCCTAGATTTTT
>NW_011268911.1:0-523 GCF_000146605.3 Meleagris gallopavo
AAAATAAGACACTAGCACTGTATTAAATTTGAATTATATCAGACATAAGCAAAACTAACTAAATTATTTATCTGCTATGGCCACCCTTTATTTCATTTAGTAGTAACTGTTGCCCTGTTTCCACAAGGAACTGTATCTGCATCAGACTGATAACAGAATGAAATACAGGCATCACAGTATAATGGAAATAATTACCTACACTCTTTTGGGAAAAATAGGCTTAGTTCTTCAGTAATATCCTGAGACAGAAATAATGATTCTTCAAAAAGATGATTTACCTTTCTTGAAACCTTTTCCTTATACTCAGTGATATCTTTCTTTGGCACAGATCTGACATTGCTTCCACTCTTGTCTTGCACTCACACATTAAACAAGTGCTCCACACTAGATTTACATTTACAGCTACCTTTTTTTCGCCCCCCCCCGAGAATAGTAGGAAGGAAATGTTCACCAGTTCTCAGGCAATAGAGTGCTGAAACTTCAATTCTGGTCCAATTGTTTAGTCTTCTTCAAGTACTGGAGT
>NW_011268912.1:0-481 GCF_000146605.3 Meleagris gallopavo
GGTACCCAAAAATGAGATACATTAATTCAAGTTTAGTGAATGAACGCTCAAACTAAGGGTCTATGCAACTTTCCCCTTTCAGAACAGATTGCAAGTGGGAGAGATGAAGTTTTCTTGTTTCCCAGTCCTCTACTTGTTTCCTTGACTATTCTGCAGCTAAACTAAAAATATTTTTTATATTGCATCCACCAACAGTAATGCACACATTTCAAAGTAAAACTTCCATAGCAGTATTTTGGGAGGTGAAGACACAAAAAAAAGAAAGAAAAATAACCACCACCACCACCAACAACAAAAGCAACCAACATATATTGCTATGATATTTTGCCATACAGCATAACTGCAGTTAGGACTTCTGTTCTAGAAGTTTTGAATACTACAACCAGACAGAAGAAAAGACAATGATCTATCTATCCAAAAAATTGACAAAGATTTTTTTTTTTTCAGTTGCTTTGAGTTTGCAGGGAAAGAGGAAACATGG
>NW_011268913.1:0-384 GCF_000146605.3 Meleagris gallopavo
TTTCATGAAAAACCTTACAGATTGCATATCAAGAACTGTACATCAAAAGCAACAGAAGTGGACCACACAGCAGCCTGCTTTACCCTGTATGAGTGATCCATCCTAGGTACGGCATGCAATCAAGATGCTAAGAAATTGGTACATAGCTTACAATAGTAAAAATATATATTATTTTCTTAAACTTGAATAAATTTGTCTAATAAACGGAAAAAACTCCTGAAGTAACTTATCATGTATGCTGAACTGCAAGACCAGCTTAGTTATGCGCAACCACTAGCACTGCAAAAACTCCAGAAATGCAGAAACTCACAGAAAATGTCTCAAAGATAGCAGCTCAAAAAAAAAAAACAACAACAAACAAACAAAAAAAAACAAACAACAAAA
>NW_011268914.1:0-503 GCF_000146605.3 Meleagris gallopavo
AGATGTCACACACAATACACTTAAGACAAGAGATAAATAACAAAAAAATAAAAGAAATCACATACTTCTTTACGGCTTCTCCTGGAGACAGAGACGTCACCACTGAACTTCCTGGCTGAGTAACATAGAAATGCTGCTGTTCGTTTTGGGCTGGAGTTATTTTACACTCATGTTCATGACCCCACACAACAAGATTAATAAAGTCATCTAAGAACTGCTCTGGAATGTAGTTTGTGGCTCCATGTTTGCTTCTATTCAAGAAAACAGAAAAATAATTAGTGTACAGTAATGGGTAGGCACAGGTGGGGAGTGAAGGAGAAGAAAACCACCAATGTGATATTAAAATGATGGAGAATCTCTAGCAAAAATACCCGATGTATATTTTACATCAAGCATTCTTAGTATTTTTTCTTTATCCAATTGTCTGAAGTATTTGGGTAAGACAACTTATACAGATTTGAGTCAAAGATAGTTTACTTACACAGGGAAATTTTCAGCAGGGT
>NW_011268915.1:0-326 GCF_000146605.3 Meleagris gallopavo
ATATAGGCTCGTTTAATTGAACAGTACTTAAATGCAAAGAGGAAACAGTTTTGTTTTAGAAGAGCTGCAGTCTGATTGACAGTGAGATGCTGCCTCCATGTCATGTGCGTACTGGCAGGGGAGAGGAAACCACGAGAAAGCTCTGCCACAGAAAAGACAGAGCAGATGTTTTAGCACCTGTTATGTAACTGGATTTGACTTCACTGTTTTTGGTGGTGGGTATTTTTTTTTTTTTCCTTAAACAAAATAGCCTGTCTCTCCTCATTTTAAGTCTTTTAGTTAGATTATATTTTTCCAGAATGGTGCTGCTTATACCGCATAATGGT
>NW_011268916.1:0-412 GCF_000146605.3 Meleagris gallopavo
GAGGCCTGCTCCCATTGGATTATATGGCAGGTGGAATCGCCATTCGATGTGATTTTCTTCTGCCCAGCGCTGTATCATGGCACCAGTAAAATGAGTTCCTTGGTCGCTCTTGATGACTTGAGGTGTCCCGGAGGCAGACATCAGTTTGGTGAGTGCCTTGATGGTATCTGCCTGGTTTGCTTTTGGCACTGGATAGGCCTGCAGTAGCCCACTTGCAGTCGACGCAGGTCAGGGCATATCTGGCCCCCTCAGAGCGAGGAAGGGGCCCGATGTAATCGACCTGCCATCGCTGGAGAGGATTATGTCCTCTAGCAAGATGGGCTGTTGTTCAGGCAAGGCTCTCGGTCTCATCTTGGAGCAAGCGTCGCAATCCCGGCATGCCTGGACCATGTCAGCTAGCTGTATGGGCAGT
>NW_011268917.1:0-456 GCF_000146605.3 Meleagris gallopavo
GACTGGCATCTGCTTAGGCCAGATCCCTTCCCCCTGCCTCTGCCCTCTCTCACCTGCCATCTCCTTCCAGCTATATTCATCTTTTCACTCACTATCAGCAGATATTTCGTATGTGATTTGCCCACTAGACTAATCTGAGTAACCAAAGTTCTCTCAATTTGTCTATGCCTGGCAAAAGTGGATTCTTTAGAGGAAAGCAAATGTTTCTAATTGTTGGAGTGAAATAATATCGTAAGCTTTAATGAGGGATGTTTTTTTAATGGATGGGAGCAGCCACAGAGTACTCTGATGCTCTTAGAAGTTGTAATGTGAGCACAGGCCAAGTCTCTGCCACGTCTTTCTATTAGACTTCAAGATGTCAGTTTTTCATGGAAAGGTGAATGGCAAAATCTGTTTCCTTGATAAGTTCTGCTTGTCTTGGACCACTCCTATTGCTCTTCTGGTTCCTGGTTCTCC
>NW_011268918.1:0-353 GCF_000146605.3 Meleagris gallopavo
ATGCTGGGAGGCATCCGAGGTTGGGTTTCCTGGGAACATTTGGGCATCTTCATTGCTGAGGGTACGGGCAGCTCTGAGCGTTGTGCGTCGCTTTGGTTGCTTGTGTTGGTGAGAGAAGGTGTGGATGAGAGAAGTGGTGATTACCAGCAGGGATCTGGGGGGTTGGGATCATGGGGGGAATCAACCCTTGGAAAAGGGGGAGAGAACAGCAGGATGGGGGAATGGTTGGAAGGTGAGGGAGGGCAGATTTCAGTTGGCTGTCAGGGGAAGTTGTTTGGTGTGAGAGTGGGGAGGTGCTGGAACAGCTGCCCAGAGAGGCTGTGGATCCCCGGTCCATCCCTGGAGGTGTTCAA
>NW_011268919.1:0-503 GCF_000146605.3 Meleagris gallopavo
CCTCAAGAACCCAGGCCGCACTGGCAGGAGCAGCCTGGTTCTGGGCTTGGTTCTGGGCTTGGGATGCCACCGTGTTCAGGTGCATGTCAGGTCCGGGGCTGCTTCCAGCTGCATCGGAGCTCGGGCTTTGCTCCTGCATCTCAGGTCTGAGGGGGAACGGTTCTGAGCTCAGCCAGGGAAGGGTTAGGGTGGATGCCAGGAGGAAGTGCTTTACAGAGAGAGTGCTGATGTGCTGGAATAGGCTGCCCAAAGAGCTTGTGGATGCTCCATCCCTGGAGATCTTTGCAGCTGATGACAACTCAGCAGGTCCTGCAACCGCTCCAACCCTCCAGCGGAGGTGGCAGTTGCTCCAACTGTCATGACGGAGCCTGCAGTTGCTTCAACCCTGGTGACAGGCCCTGCCGTTGCGACGGGCCCTGTGGTTGCTCCAGCCCTTACGCTGGGTGCTGGGGTTGCTCGAAGCCCTGCGATGGGCCGTGCAGTTGCTTCTGCCCTCATGACGG
>NW_011268920.1:0-347 GCF_000146605.3 Meleagris gallopavo
TATAAACTGATTTCTAGAACAACCATAAAATGATGAGTGTGTGTGTGTATGTATGTATATATATATATGTATATTTAGCATGGCCTAAATCTGTAGTACAGAAGTTTTCATTACATATTGGAAGAGAGCATTTTTGCTCCTGTAAGGGCTTGGGATTCCATTGAACACATGCACATCAGTTGTTTTTTCTTGTTTGTGGGAGGGATTTTCAAACAAGAGGTGCTATTTAACACTATTGGGTCAGGTGTGTTAGAAAAAGGACAGCTGCAGAAAAGGGAAAAAAACCAAAAACTACCAATCAATACTGATGATTTCTTACTGAAGGCTGCAGTGACTGGCCAGCCACT
>NW_011268921.1:0-520 GCF_000146605.3 Meleagris gallopavo
GGGGGAGGTGTAGGAGTAGCTACTGAGCTGGGACAGAAGGTGGCCTGGCTCCAGTAAGCACCAAGAGATGAGTTTTCTTGGTTCTCAGTCAAATTCTTTATTATTGCTCTCCTAGGAAAGTTATCAAGAAAAACATTGAAATCCTGAATTCTGTACCAACCAGAGCCACCTTTCCTGAAAATGAAGTTTTCTTTAAAAACAAAAGTTTTTAAAACAAAAGTTTTTAAAAGCTTCTCCATTTTCTTCTTTCCTTTATGATCTTGACTTATGCTTAATGTCAACTAAAACAGCTTGGTTAACGATACGGTAATAATAATAATAATGATGCAGCAATAATAGTAAAAAGATGGCTCACCTTGTTGATCCAGATCAGCCCCGGAATCTGATTGGAATTAATCTGCATTTCCAACCAGGGTCTCATGCGCATCCTTGAGACAGGCATGTTTCCTGCGGGGGACACACGGGGTCACTTGAAACCTCACCTCTCCTACCCCAACCACCCCGCACTGCCCCCTCTCCC
>NW_011268922.1:0-532 GCF_000146605.3 Meleagris gallopavo
ATTTAAAGTACTTTTACATGTTAATTTGGAATTCTTTAAAGAAAAAAGAAGAAAGAAAAACCCTTGAAGTTATGGTTTCCTCCTTCACAAATATATGTCCAAATGCTGTTAAGTGAACAGGGCCTACACCTCCTGGCACTGTTAAGCACAATGCATACATCCAATTGCAAAACCTTGCTTGACAAATAGTTAGCAAGCTTAAAATTAGGTAAACTAAACTAGAGCACAGACTAGTGGTTTTGAAGTAACAACAGGAAGTTACCTGCTACCTGATATCACACTAGGAAGGAAAAATAAAAATCAAGAACCCAGAATATGCACGAGTAGCTCACAACTTCTTGTTGTAACAAAAGAACTCAAGAGCCATTTTCATTAATTAATATATTTTCTGCATTATAGTTAACATATGTACTTTCTTCGTGTCATCCTTATTTCGTTAAGTATTGATATTTTGTTATATTCAGACATGAGTACATTTTCAAAGTCTTTTTGCAATAAATATCATAAAATAATAGAGATTCACATAATAAAT
>NW_011268924.1:0-400 GCF_000146605.3 Meleagris gallopavo
AAAAATAACACAACACAAAACCCTAAAATGATATATAAGTGTAAACACAGTTTCATCTGTCTTCCTAAATCTCCAGTTAATTTAGGATTGCATCTTCTTAGCCTGTTGAAGAAGATTGAAAATGTTCTTACAGTCGCAAATACAGGTTAAATGCTGTGTTCAAGGTTGCCCAGGAAACCTGTGGCATAGCTGGAATTTGAACAAGTCCAGTTGCTCCAAGTCCAGCCCCTTAACCACAGGGCTTTCAGCAGCGTTAGCCACAACAGCTGTTGGACTTGGCTCTGTAATTGTGGGAATTTGCAGATAGAAGAAGGGAGGGAAATTAAAAAAAAAAAAAAAACAAAATAAAAACCTGTAAGGGGGAGGGAAACAGAAAGAAAATATAGGTGTTGGGTTTTTT
>NW_011268925.1:0-484 GCF_000146605.3 Meleagris gallopavo
TCTCATTCAGGTTGCACATAATGCTAACAATTCAACTCACCAATGCTAAAACTGCTCAGCAGCTGCTTTTCTGACTGCAGCATCAGTGTTTCTAAAACCACCTGTCTCAGGACACTTAACCTCAGAGCCTAAGTGTCCTCTAGACTTGAAGCTGAAGTGTGGGCATATCAGAAGCATTGTGTTTTCAGACATACCTTGCAATTTTCTTTTCCCTTTCTGATCACTGGAATACAGTCCTCCATTAAGTTTCTTAACAGCTGTTTCGTAGTCTTCATAGTCTTTGTCTCAAATGTAGGACACAAGTGGAAGTTCTCAGCGATGCTCCAAATCCAGAGAAGTCTAAGTCTGTTAAGCCCTTCGACTCAGAATCCCACCAGGCATACAAAACTTCTGCATGTGTGTTAAGAGCTTTACTCATCAGCAAGCAAGCTTCCCTTTCCTATTTGCATACAGGTGCTTTAATACAATATTGACAGCTTTTCAG
>NW_011268926.1:0-415 GCF_000146605.3 Meleagris gallopavo
ACTTACAGACTGGTTTAGGAAATGGTGCAAAATGTGTAAATAGTTTTATTTACAAAGAGAAAAAAAAGATTTTTTCAAGATGGTGTGAGGAGAGGAAAAAGAAATGAAAACATATGTTAACAGTACTTTATCATAAGGAAACAGTATCTCTAACCATAGAATGCCTTAGACTCCAAAGTCTGCAGTAACAGTCTTTCTAATCCAGGTAGCATTGTTGGAGCCATCATGCAAGACAACTTTTCTCATTAGGCTTTTAAATTAATTCAGCATTTGGTTTTAGAGCTTTTTCTATTTGACCTTCAAGCATATATTCTTGATGGGATTTTGAATATATTTTTCCGCATATTTTATGCATACATATTTTGGCTTGGGATTGGCTTTCTTGGTTGATATATATATATTTACATATATTGAG
>NW_011268927.1:0-533 GCF_000146605.3 Meleagris gallopavo
TATGGCCGCCACACCTCAGATATTTATAAACCTGGATCAGGTCCCCTCTCAGTCGTCTTTTCTCAAGGCTAAACAGACCCAGTTCACTCAGCCTTTCTTCACAGGGGAGATGCTCCAGGCCCTTCACCATCTTTGTGGCCCTCCGCTGGACTCTTTCCAAGAGATCCCTGTCTTTTTTGTACTGGGGAGCCCAGAACTGGACACAGTACTCCAGATGAGGCCTTACCAGGGCAGAGTAGAGGGGGAGGATCACCTCCCTCGACCTGCTGGACACGCTCTTCTTAATGCACCCCAGAATGCCATTGGCCTTTTTGGCCACGAGGGCACACTGCTGGCTCATGGCCAACCTGTCGTCCACCAGGACGCCCAGGTCCCTCTCTGCAGAGCTCCTCTCCAGCAGCTCCTCCCCCAGCCCTGTATTGGTGCATGCAATTATTCCTCCCTAGGTGTAAGACCCTACACTTGCTTTGTTGAACCACAGCCTCTCTGAGCAGCTGTTCCAGCACCTCACCACTCTCCTGCTAAAAGAACTT
>NW_011268929.1:0-397 GCF_000146605.3 Meleagris gallopavo
GCTGCCGGGGACTCAGCATGGTGGCTGCTGTAGCAGCTGATGGTGTTAAAATCACTGAAGAGACAAGAGAAGCTGTGCAGAAGCCAGCCAGGTGACACGTCTGTTTGCAGACTGGTTTATCCTGGGCCTCAAAACTGGTAGGAAGGTTAATCTGGTCATCTCTAGGCATTTGCTGCTGCTGTGGTTATGGGCTCAGAGGATAATTCGCATTGGAAGAGACCTCAGAGGGTCACTGAGTCCATGCTTATGGTGTTGGTGCCTTCCTGCAGCTCCCTGGGGGGAGAACAAGGGCACCTCTGGGACTTCGTGCAGAACAGATGGCTGAAGGGGGCCAGGGAAGGCTGTGACTGTGAGCTGGGAAGAGTGGGTGAAGGCTTGAACGGAGGTGAAACATCAT
>NW_011268930.1:0-458 GCF_000146605.3 Meleagris gallopavo
GTGCATCAGTTTTCAAACACCCCATCCTAGCAGCAAGGAGCAAGGAGTGGCACTAATACTTCTTCCGTGGTGGGAATCCCAACAGCAGGTGTTGTGCTAAAGGTGTGAGGTGAAGGGAACATCCCTATCGAGACACAAGCCTTAGGATGGAAGGTTGAGTTATGGCATGCTGACCAGAAGAAAAAAAGGTGACTCCTACCTTGTACTTTTTTCTTGTTGTCTCTCTCATCATGCAGGTGACCTGAGGATGACCAAAGCCTGTTGCCGTGAGCTTTGCTGAACCCATCGATATTGTGGCTTAGAGGTATTACACCAGCACGTGGCATAGGAGAGCTCTGTAACTGTGGGAATGCGGTGTTGTTTCTGCAGTAGATATGAAAAAAAAAAAAAATTAGATATGTTACAGCTTAATTCTTTAGATCAATTGCCCTTTTTCAATGTTCAGTGCAGAAACAACG
>NW_011268931.1:0-382 GCF_000146605.3 Meleagris gallopavo
CCTGCACTGAGGACTCCACATCTGGACGCAGCACTGCAGGTGAGGCCTGACCAGCGCAGAGCAGAGGGATGGGGGATCTCCTCCCTTGGCCCGCTGACTGCGCATCTTTGGATGCAGCCCAGGATACGGTTGGCTTTCTGGGCTGGAAGGGCCCACTGACTGGCTTGTGTCCAGCTCCCACCCACCAGTACACCCAGGCCTTATGGAGCAGGACTACGCTCAGTCCTTTCATCCCCTAGCATGTTTTGGTGGTGGGTGTTCCCTCATCCCAGCTACTGACCCTGCACTTGGATTTGTGCCCACTGCTCAGCCTGTTGAGGTCTCTGTGGATGGCATCCCGTCCCTCTGCTGTGTCACTGCACCCCACAGCTTGGTGTCCTTA
>NW_011268933.1:0-317 GCF_000146605.3 Meleagris gallopavo
ACTTGGGGAGCCACCCTCTTCTGCTGCTAATACATGTGTCTCTGGATTCAGGCAGCAAGTTCAAACACCTGCACCAACAGGCAGCAGGAAGGTGTACAGGAGCACCCAGATGCCTCAAGTGCCTCACACTTAACCTGTTTCCTTCTAGTCATAAAGAAGCAATTATGAAACTTGTCAGCCCATCCCACTTGGGTTCACCGTCACATGGTGGTGGCAAAGAATACTTTTCTTTAGCAAATTAAAAACACAATTAGGCAAAGGCCCTGTTTTGAAGGCCCACAGAACTTAAAAAAAAAAAAAAAAAAAGAAAAAAAAAA
>NW_011268934.1:0-493 GCF_000146605.3 Meleagris gallopavo
ATTATGTAAGTAACTATTAAGCTACTTATGTGAGACACCAGTAGTCACTAAAATCTGCTTCTGCTGACCAGTGTTACTCACACCTAGAAATTTGTCTACTGTGGACTCTGAACAGTTACTTAAAAAGGAGGTCTTTTTTTCCTTATTTAAGAAAAAAGACAAAACCAAAGTGAAGTAGAAATTATCCTATGTATTAAATAAATAAAGAAACCTGCTAAGTAGCAATTTTACTAAAAATTGAATTTATTTGCCTGAATGAGCACTGAGTTAGCTGGATTCACCATTAATTTTTCTGAACACAAAAAGCCAAGTTCAACACTCAAATGCATTCACACAGCTACCGTTGGCTGGGGACAGGATTGGCTCTGAGCAAGGAAACGAATAAACCTCTGCCAAGGGAAGAAAAACAGCCACATTTCAGAAACCACATCACAGGAGCATTTCCCCACTGTGCCTGTGGTTGTGGTCTAATGGTCGGCTGAAATGAGGGAGA
>NW_011268935.1:0-371 GCF_000146605.3 Meleagris gallopavo
GCTTTGTTTTCAAAAGCCTAGGCTAAAAACTCCAGAGTGCATGTGCTCACTGAAGGGTTGTAGCACCTCGGAAGTGGATAACTTTTGGCTTGGAGGTGTTTTTCAGTTCTATAATGAGTGCTTTTAGTTTTATAATGAGCAAATACTGTTACAAAGTGTTACACAAAATGAAGGAGAAAGCTCTAAAGCAGGCAGTTGGGATGCTGGCATGATGATGTTACAAATGTGATTAGTGCCATGATGTTATTATTAGTATGGTAAGAGTTTGCTAATAAACAAAAAAAAAAAGGGGGGGGGAGAGGGAGGAGAGGATTTTGGGACTACAAGAAAGAATATTCCAAGCAGAAGCTGTGGAGCAAGATAAATGGCAA
>NW_011268936.1:0-513 GCF_000146605.3 Meleagris gallopavo
GTTTTCCCACTTGGCTCATCTCTTTTTGATAAGGGAGGGGGAAAAAGAAAGAAAAAAGATGAAAAAAGATAACAGCAGGCTTTTTGCAGGTGCTGCCATCTTCTCTTCATTGCTTCTGCACGGCTGCTGTCATGCTGATTTAAATCGTGGCTGACCGGTGTAAGCATTCACTATCTGTGCTGAGGATCTTTCAATACACAACTTTGTTCAGGTGATTGCATAGCATAGCTATAAAAACACCCGATGAGACACAAAAACAATTTTTGATTGAGAAGTTTCTGCTGAGATTTAGCCTGCAGCAGATCTTTAGAAGTGAGCTAGAAACTGAACATTTCCATTACAAACAGAAAGCAAAAGGAGGCAGCAGTTTGAGGGCTATGCAATTATAGGGAAATGCCTTCCCTCTTTGAATAGCCAAAAATGATTTTGCAGCAGTGTCCAGAATTTGCTTCCTATGACGTTTGGTGAATTGAAAATAAACCAACAAACAAAAAGACTGAAGTACAGATGTTA
>NW_011268937.1:0-499 GCF_000146605.3 Meleagris gallopavo
CTGAGGTAGAAAGCTGCTCGCTGAGGCGAAGATGAGAAATGAGGCAGGGGAAGCCTGACAGATTGAGAGTGATGAAGTGTCTGAATAAAGAAAGGAACAGAAGGAATAGACATTACTAGATTCTATCAGACGCCAATATTCATTTGAAAAACATACTGGACACGTAGAGTAAAAAGCAACACAGGATCAACCTGCAACTATTTATTCCACTGTCTCAGTGATGGTAGCTATTATACAAACTCTATGTATTTCTAAATAAAAAAACACAAATTCCTCCTCCAGTGTGCAATCAAATTAAGTTCATTTATGAGTTTAGGTAGAAAAAAAGACTTCTGCTGGTCTCGGTAACACAGCTACAAAAGCACTGTACAGGATATTCGCAGATATGGCGTAAGCCAAAGTTTGGAACAGAACACTTCCTTTGTTGATTCTGCTTTTTGTTGATGTACATTACCATAGCTTTGATTATGGCAGTTAAGGTTTCCTGGGCCATCGGTCA
>NW_011268938.1:0-488 GCF_000146605.3 Meleagris gallopavo
TCACAGTGTCGTATACCACAGGGAGCCATTAAAGAAAGTGATAAAATAAAAACCAGCATTTTTCAGCTATTCACACAGCATGGTGTCTGCTGTATTCCTTTATTATTCCAAGTACAGAGAAATATGGGTCAAAATACAGAAGCAAGTGCTGTTATTGTTATCTTCTCCATGATTGTTCCAAGAATAGATAATCATTTTGATTTTTGTTCTATAAGTACGAACTCACATATATCAGTTAGTTCTCTATGGCCAGTGGTATCATCTGGATGAGACAAACTGTTGAGTCTTCTGGATTAAACTGTGTTACCTGGTAATGCAGGTGTTGTCTTTCCATCCAGTGGCTCTACTGATGAGAGAAAAATCACAGAATCATAGAAACATTAAGTTTGAATAAGACCACTAAGATAATCTAGTCCAACCATCATGCCCACAATGTCCCTCAGTGTCACATCTACACGTTTTGCTGAAAATGTGTAGATGTGACTACA
>NW_011268939.1:0-469 GCF_000146605.3 Meleagris gallopavo
TTTCTATTCCATTAGTGACAGGAGACTGAACTGCTTTAATGTAAGCTAGAGATTTGCTGCCTCAGAGATGCCCTCATTGGCACTTGAGAGAGAGGAAGTGTGCATGGGGAGTGTGGGGGGGGGAGGGGGGGGGAAGCAAAGTGTGTTTTATTATGCACCGAGGCACTTAGACACGTGAACACAGAGATCATTGCTCTTCCCAAGTGGGTGACATCTTCCTCACTTTAATGTCTAGCTCAAAGAATGAGATAGCTAAAACCCTGATAATAGTTACAGGTCCAGCTAAGTCTAGCAAATTCCTAACAGAGGGTCAAAAAAATCACTGTTGGGAGCAACACACAGAGCTGCAGGGAGCTTGCATACGACTGCATGGTTCATAAAAGTATTCCTTAGAATATAAGTTATCAGTGAAGATTTCAAGTACGTGACTTGATCTTTTGAAATAATGCTGTAGAATGAAAACCAAGGG
>NW_011268940.1:0-526 GCF_000146605.3 Meleagris gallopavo
AGATTTTTGGACATGATGAAAACAGGAGCAGCATAATTTACTCTAAAACCTTACTATCCAGAAAGGTGATGAGATTCCCAGACTTACTGAAGGAATGTTTTGTGAATTTTCTTTGAGAATCAGGGCAGAGAGATCAGAGGTGGAATGACTATGCTGTAAGAAATATTACCTGTTGGAGACACTTTATCCCAGGTGACTCCTAGGGAGACCTGAAGACTGTATCCTTTGACAGGCTGAAGGGAAAAAAAAAAAAACTTTCTTTTATCATTGCAAAGTTGTGCCTACTGCATTTCAAACTCCCAGCACTTGGCAGACCTTCACTATGTCAGCTTAGCTGCTAAACCATGAATTTCTCTCTGTGAAGAGTTTTAAATGTTATTTTGCAACCAAAAATGCTCAGCTGCTAATTTAAGGGTGTGCAGCAGTAAAAATAAGATGATGCCTCAGCTGCCTGTATCTCATTTAATCATGCTTGCTGTTGATATTCAGTTGTTGGTGGGTTCCTGGCTTTTCTGTGTACTAAAAG
>NW_011268941.1:0-460 GCF_000146605.3 Meleagris gallopavo
GCTCACACACATTTGCCCGATGGGCTCAGCTGAGCCACACAACGGTGCCGTTCCTTCTTGGTCAGGCAGGCAGACACGAGGTGTTCAAAGCCATCTGACGGCTGTCCTTGCCTGCACTGCCTGCACCTGGAAACATGGGGGTTTTCCAGAGTTCAGGACACGCGTCTGAAACAAATTCTGGTTCTCCTCTCAGCAGAGCTGTTGGACAGACCTGTTGGCTCTCGATAGTAAACGTGGCAGTGAGATGAGGCCAATGATGTAAGAGTAAGAGATGCTTTGGAATGCCTTCTATGGCTGCGCAGTTCCTCAGAAGCAGTGACACCTGCCAGCTTCATCCAAGCCGTCCCTTAGATGCTGTGCTGTACAGCTGTGGAGCCACAGTGCTCCACAACAGCTATAATGTGTCCTGATTAACAAAAAAAGGACAAGGTGCCTGCATCAGATGTCCGTGGCTGAGAGG
>NW_011268942.1:0-519 GCF_000146605.3 Meleagris gallopavo
CATAAAATCATTCTTCTTCCGTGTCACCTGATAAAGGGGGCTTACAATGAGGCTGTAGTTTGGAACATGCATTCTCCAAAAACCCACTACACCCAGGAACGATTGTGTCTCTTTCTTATTAGTGGGTGGAGACATGGCACTGATTTTGTTGATCACATCTGTTGGGATGTGACGACGGCCATCTTGCCACTTTATACCTAGGAACTGAATTTCCTGGGCAGGCCCTTTCACTTTGCTTCGCTTAATAGCGAAACCAGCACGCAGAAGGATCTGGATTATTTGCTCTCCTTTCTCAAAAACTTCCTTTGCTGTGTTGCCCCACACGATGATGTCATCAATATACTGTAAGTGCTCAGGAGCACCTCCCTGTTCCAGTGCAGCTTGGATCAACCCATGGCAAATGGTTGGGCTATGTTTCCACCCTGGGCAAACGATTCCAGGTATACTGAATGCCCCTCCAGGTGAAAGCAAACTGTGGCCTAGATTCTTGGTCAAAGGATGGAGAAAAGGCGTTAGCAA
>NW_011268943.1:0-439 GCF_000146605.3 Meleagris gallopavo
ACTCATCACCCATTTTTATGCCTCTGCATGTCAGACCCAAGCAAGGCTACCCTGCGTCCCTGGGCTGTGCTGCAGCCAGAAGCCCGACAGTCGGATTGCAGCTGGCAGTACCAGAGCTCCATGCACCACCAGCAGCCTGGGAACACCAGCAAGAATGGCCCAGGTGCTGGCCACGGCTTGCACAGACACTGATGCAGCCTCTACACCCATGTTCCCCTCCCACAAAGAAGGGCTCAAGAAGGCAAGCATGTCCTGGCAAAGAGCAAACAAGGTAACTGCCTGCATCTGTGCCTGAAGATGCACAAAACTCAGCTGCTTCCAAGGCTGCAAGCTCTCCAGAGGAGCCCAACGATGCACCATTCTTCTTGGGAGCGTGCAAGGGAGAAGAAAGTGAATCAACAGCAAGCACTATGCCTGAATCCTCCACACGAGCTCTGGG
>NW_011268944.1:0-487 GCF_000146605.3 Meleagris gallopavo
ATGAACAAATGTAGCCCCGAGCCACAGGATGTGAGACAAACAGCAGAAGACAACCAACCTGCAGAACCAGCTCGTTTGGGGTCGGTCCAGACATTTGGGCGCTCCCTTCCAAGGCCCAGGCCAAGTCTTGGCTGATCTGCTCCTCCTTTGTGCAGGGCAAAATGGTGCAGATGCTCTGTGCTGGCTATGCACAGCATGCCTCTGACTTGCTTTTCCTCTCTCCATCTTCCATTAGCAAACAGCCTCTCCAACCTTTCCTTGCTAAATAATCACAGGACGGGGCTTGGAAGGGACCCCCAGGGATCATTGCGTCCAACCCCCCTGCAAAACGGGCTGCCTGCAGCAGGCTGCACAGGTGGGCGTCCATGCGGCTCTGGAATATCTCCAGACAAGGAGAAGCCACAGCCTCGCGGGGCAGCCTGTTCCACAGCTCTGTCATCCTCACCGTGAAGAAGTTCCTTCTCACGCAGGTGCGGAACTGCCCGTG
>NW_011268945.1:0-388 GCF_000146605.3 Meleagris gallopavo
CTGGACACGGCACTGCAGATGGGGCCTCACAAGAGCAGAGGAGAGGGGGACCATCAACCTCCCTGTCCCTGCTGGCCACCCCTCTTCTTCTGGCCCTTTCCTGAGCCCCAGCTATCAGGAGTGCCCCGCTGCTTTTGCTGCAGAGCCTTATTATCCAAGAGCACGAAGACTTGGGGGAAAACCTCAGCAGCTACGCATGTGCCGAGGGAAGATTTCATGCCCTGGCCTACACACAGCCCGGCTTTCCCCGCTCTGCGCTGCCGGCGTCCCCCCGCAGCCCCTGTGCTGTGACAAACACCAGCGGGGCTCGGGCCCAATGCCCCTCCTGCTGCACGCCCTCCCACACTCCCCCATCGTGCCTCAACTCCTCGTGCCTCAACGGGAGGCT
>NW_011268946.1:0-488 GCF_000146605.3 Meleagris gallopavo
TCCCTGCCCAACTCTCTAGTCTGTCCAGGTCTTGCTGAATGGCAGCACAACCTTCAGTTGTGTCAGCCACTGCCTCCCAGCTTTGTAAATTAGCAAATTTGCTGAGGGTGGGCTCTATCCCTGAATGCAGGTTGTTGGTGAAGATGTTAAACAAGACCAGACCCAGCACGGACCCCTGGGGAGCACTGCTAGTTACAGGTCTCCAACCAGACTCTGCACCATTGATACAACCCTCTGAGCTCTACCAGCCAGCCAATTCTCAATCTACCTCACCATCCACTCATCTCTCCCACATTTTTCTAAGTTTTGTAACAAGGATGTTTTGGGAGATGGTGTCAAAAACTTGCTGAAGTCAAGGTACACGACATCCACTACTCTTCCCCCTTCTACCCAGCCAGTGATGACATCGTAGAAGGCTACCAGCTTAATCAAGCATGATTTTTCCTTGAGAATCCATGCTGACTATTCTTGATAACCTTCTCTTCCAA
>NW_011268948.1:0-437 GCF_000146605.3 Meleagris gallopavo
GTTTTCCAGTAGTACATAATTTTTAAATTGTGGTAAGATGAAATCAAGAAAAAGAAAAAAATCTCCATATCTGTAATGTGAATCTATAAGGAGATACACTGCCACTGACACATACGTGCCCATGATCTAATGTAGACCCACAGTGTTGTATTAGTCCCTCCAGATCTCTTTGAAGATGCTTTCTAGGATCCAGTCAGCCAGTTTTACCAAGTTTTACTTGTTTTTTGTTGTTGTTGTAGTTGTTGTTGTTTTGTTGTTTGGTGTATGCAATAGATTTTCTAGCAGATGTGGTGTTAATTAAATAAGGTATCTCATGACAGTTGAAGAAATTTATGCCTTTACTTATTGTGCTGATTTGGGAAGCTTTTATCTAGCACTAAGCCTACTGAACGTGATGAAATATGGATGAGTAGAGAGTGAATAGGTTGAAAACTGCC
>NW_011268949.1:0-358 GCF_000146605.3 Meleagris gallopavo
AGCAAGCAAAACAAATGCAGATGAAGTTAAAACAAAACAAAACAAAACAAGCACAACAGAACTTTACAGGTGTGCATAGCTTTCAGTGCGTTTGTATGGCAGAAAAATAGAATTGTCTTTAACTGATTTATGGGAACTCCTCAAAGACAAACACAAGTAATCGTTGTTTCAATAACACTTACTACAGGATACTGCAGCCTGACTCTGGTTTGATTCTTAGAGGAGCTGCTTGCTTTTCAAGTAGCTGCAATCAACTCCCAAGACTTTATATAATGCAGCATTAAGTAGCAATGACTACTTCGTTTTTAGCACTCCTGAGTTCCCCTATTATCATAATATCTACACTTCACATAGCTAC
>NW_011268950.1:0-465 GCF_000146605.3 Meleagris gallopavo
TAAGGCATTATTAATGTGTGGATGAAACTGATGAGATGAAATTGAGTGTTTACAGAAAAAAGAAGAGAAAAAGCAGAAAATTGAATTAAGAGAGAATTAGAAATAAACAGCACCTTCTGCTTAAGAACTCTGGATCTGAGGAATGTCCTGAAGGAAAACTGGAGGAGCTGACAGCACAGGGATCCAGTATGTGGAGAGAACAGAGAATCACATCTTTCTGAGCTAAATTTAAATTCCTCCATAAATATATTCAACAGAGCTTTGATCTTTAAGCTTGCCCTCAGATATGTAAATTTTGAGCAGTCTCTGTGCTTTTTTGGGGGAAAGTGATGTCTACCAGTTTTTCCATTTCATGTTGGTAGCCAAATAAGTGAAATGGATGGTGACAGGGCCTAAAAGTTCCTGAGTCTATATGGCAAGTAGTGTGGTGATCTTAAAGGCAAGTTTTGTGAATCTGCTCTTTTA
>NW_011268952.1:0-469 GCF_000146605.3 Meleagris gallopavo
GGCATAATTATTTCCTTTTATGTATTTTGGCATAAAAGAGCTGGGTAGAAAGGAAGAGAAAAGAAAACTAAACTAAACAGAAAACATCCTCTTCTGCTCCACTCAAACCGACCCGGAAATATCATGCCATCCAAAGCAGCTAAGTTTTCTTACCATCCCTCTTTCAAGAGATGTACATAATATAAACTGTTCAGGACAGAAATTAGTCTGTCACTGCAAGGACTGTGGCAAAAAGAAAAAACATTGGTTGTGTCTACATTATTTCCTTGATCTTGAGGAATTCACTTATGAATTAATTGTATGCCTCACCTCAAGTCACTTAGTTTGTAACTGAACCTGAAAGGTTTCCTGTAAGATAGCCACAGATTCATTCTTAATTTCACTTTTTTATTGTCCTTTTTTTTTTAAATACCTAAAAAGTCAATCCCAAGAACCTCAAATGAACAATGGAGAGGTTCAAGCACCTGTG
>NW_011268953.1:0-421 GCF_000146605.3 Meleagris gallopavo
TGCAATGAAATGGATGCGAGGCAGCATCCAGAAGAAAATGGACCATGTAGTTAAGCCTCCAAAACTTGGGAGAGGTTTCTTGATCTGCACTTTGCCGTTGTAGCTTTGCCTTCTTATTTATATTGAGCAGCAATATCTGCTTTGGCTCTGAATGTCCCCTGAGTCAAACCAGCCTAGGAATTTGCCCAGCTGGGCTGAGCTGTTAATCCATCACACTGAAACCTGCTGCCTGCAGTAGAGGAAGGAAAGCGTTCTGGTGTGCCAAGCTGCTGCCTTGGTCCTTTTCCGACCCCTGGGGCCTGCGTCTTCCGTTGGGTTTTAATGCTGTTGATTTTTTTATTTTTTATTTTTTTTGTCTAAGTCAGAATCCCACGTGCTCTGTGCAGGTGATGCTCCCTGGGATGTGCAGAGGCTCTTTGTG
>NW_011268954.1:0-459 GCF_000146605.3 Meleagris gallopavo
AGAAAGGCTGTGAAATTGCAGTATCTCTATTGCCTCCAGCAATGACTTGTCTGTGATGAAAACAGTTATACTTAGAATGGGTAAATGTTTTTTTTTGGTGATGCTAGTGGGTTTTTTATTTGTTTGTTTTCCTGGGGGCACCATGAGATTACCTAATCTGAGGGATCTGAAGGATTAAACATTTCTGAAACAAAGACTAGCAAGGTGATGCAGGTTGGGATGAGGAGTAAAGCACCTCATCTTGTTTTCTTCTTAGATCTGCTAATAAGCAGCCAGGTTGTCTGACTGACCCTTGTGTTCAAATCCATCACTCTCCCCAAACAACACAAATTTTGCTTGCTTTTTCATGACTATGCTCTATCAATATTTGCAGCCCGTATCTGCAGAGAGCACATGGTGCTCTAGTTACTTCATGGTGTTAGTACAGCATGACCCTGCAGAGAAATACAAGCTTAGTTT
>NW_011268955.1:0-423 GCF_000146605.3 Meleagris gallopavo
CAGTGTAAAACCAGAAATTTAATCATCAGCAGAAGTGCCAGCTGCTCATAATGTTCACAATAGATGCGTGTCTGAAATTTGGCTATGCAGCAGTTGGTGCCAATCTGCTTATAAAGGAAATGCTGCTGAGACATAGTCTTCTTACAAAAACAGGGCATGAGGGCTTCATTATTAAATGTTCAACAACAATTCTCAACTCAGTGAAGAGAGTCCTAGGGGGAAAAAAAAAAAAGAAAGATTTAAATACAGAATAAAAATCATATAGCATTCACCAGAAGTAACTAATATCTAAATCATCATTTTCATTCACTTCTTTTCTAAATTTAAATTAATTTTTTTAAAAAAATTTACTACAACTACCACACACTAATTCTAGTTAGCAAGTTCTTTAGATCAACTCAGCTTTGCAGCATCCTGCAAGAA
>NW_011268956.1:0-416 GCF_000146605.3 Meleagris gallopavo
GAAATTCATTTTACCATTGGTCTTAATTTTTGACATTTTTGAATCTCTGCTTTTACTAGTTTGCCAGAACATTGGACTACTGTTGTGCTATCACAACAGCACCTCAGCTACTTGTCAGGACACATCATATCCTCAAAAATAACGAAGTTTAAAAAAAAAAAAGACAAGAAAATATTCTTCTAAAATCGTTTTCAGTGAATCTGTTTTTACCTTGGAAAACCTGCATTTCTGTGGCTCCGTGCTATCCCAAAGAGTTACAGGGTCACAAATGACACGTGAAATCTGATTATTTTCCTCACAGTCTTCCTGCTAGACATCTTGGTGGAATTTTTGGAGGCCACTCTTTGCAAGGACTGATGTTTCACCCAGTTATTCATCAGATTTTCAGACAGCTTCTTGCTCATGCTGTGTTTGCT
>NW_011268957.1:0-467 GCF_000146605.3 Meleagris gallopavo
GCAAACTTAAATCTATTGGAAATTCTGACATACACTAACTTTTCTCAATAATAAGTCAATGAAGTATGTTACTCTTACTGTCCTCAGGAGGAGAAATGAACAAATCCATTATGGTACTTTTAAGTAGTGCAGTTACTAGAAAATCGACAAGTAGAAGGAAAAATCCAGATTATGGACAGTGAGCTAGCACTGCAAAATTTGTATGGGCTTGTAAGAAATATAGCTAGTTAATGTGACGTGAATGGCGAGAGAAAGAAAGAGATGAGAAAATTAAAATTAAGAGAGACTGTAGAGAAAAATTCTCTACTCTCATCTCAAATGCCCTGGGGACTTAATGTGAAAAAAAACAAACAAAAAACAAACAAAACAAAAAAAAAACAAAAAACTAAAATACTAGAAAAAATACTAACTTTACAATTCTTTCTGGTTGGGAAGTCACTTAAAAATGCTAGATCAATGCTAGATCA
>NW_011268958.1:0-470 GCF_000146605.3 Meleagris gallopavo
ATCCCACGCTCCATCCCTAAAACAAAGTGTAATTTTTCCTTGTCACAGAAACCGGTCACCAATAGAAGCCTCGTCCTGTTAGCCCAACTCAGCAAAAATCCCTCAAATGCACTATTTTTACAGCCCAAACTAGCTCCTTCTTCAACTGCACTGCACTTACAGAAAGTGTTACTGCTCTCATTCCTGCTGATAGCAGCAAATGGACCCAGGTCTGCCTGGCAGCTCTACACTGCTCAGAGCAAAGCTGCACGAGGAAACAAAACGCTACCAGGTGCGAAAGCTGATGAACACACTTCACTCCTGGGTTGCACAGCTATGAGTTGAAGCACCTTCACACTGTTCGGCCTCTCCAGGGACTTCACACAGCTTTAAGTACCACCATTTAGACACAGACTCATATCGCTGCACAGCCACCAACAGCCGCTGTCGGCCTCTCTATTCCTTCCATAGAGCACTGCCATCAGTCCCTC
>NW_011268959.1:0-410 GCF_000146605.3 Meleagris gallopavo
ATGGAAAATTTCTTCTAATCCATTTATTTAGAAGTATCTCACATCTACAGTCCTTGACACACTGCTCCTCTTTCTCTTCATTAAAATATGGCAAGCTCTCTCTCCTGTTTTGAAACTTAACTTACACTTGAGTGACTAGAAGGTTACAAATATCACCATGCCTATGTCAATATAAATTTGGTTGATACTGAAATTCGCACTTAGCACCAAATACTTTATACTGTACAGTGATTAAAAAAAAAGGAAAAAAGAAAAAAGAAAAAAAAAGCTAGTAAACACTTATCTTCTAGTTTTGCTTTTTTGGATGTTTCATCTACTAAGAGACATTTAATATCTGTCCTTCGACATCTGAAGAGAGTACATTTGCCACAATTCCAGTGTGCCCTATTTTGCTGCAGGGCTTAAATTCA
>NW_011268960.1:0-465 GCF_000146605.3 Meleagris gallopavo
TAAAAATATATACATTTGGGAAATGTAGATAGTAACAAGAAGGAAGTAAAATAGGTTTAAGCAAGAAGATTGAAAAACACTGACTGGAGACATCAGTTGATTGAGCCATGATCTCTATCTAATAGAATCAAATAAATATAAGCAACACATGGATCCAGAATGGCTTAAACAGATTCCAGGCAGAGCACAACTTAGACAATTTTCCACTGGTAACAGAAGGTAAGATTTTGGCTATTATGATCCATGTATTTTTTGCATTTTTGAGCTCCCTGTGATATATTTTTAGGGACACCAATGGACAAAGGAGGAGAAGAATATATCTGTGGTTTGTACTGTTGTTTTTGGTTGTTTTTTTTTTTGTTTTGTTTTTTTGTTTTTGTTTTTTAATTGTTTATTGGTTAGTTAGTTGTAAGGTTCTTTGAGTAACGATTCAAAAGCAGGATGATAGATAGACAATGCCACTGC
>NW_011268961.1:0-574 GCF_000146605.3 Meleagris gallopavo
AAAAGATGGCATTTACTCCCAGAAACACCAGCTTTCTCACACATTCCTCACCTTTTCCCTCCCACATAAGACCTTTTCACCCAGAAATGACAGTTCTCTTAGGAATACCTCCCAATTCCCCCTAATCTGCTACACTACACTCCGCACTATGACACTTTCTCCCCAAACTAGGACACTTTCTCCCAGAAAGGCCGCTTTTTCCCCCCAAAGTACACCGTTGGCTTCCAAAAAGAACACATTCTCCCCAAGAAATACCACCCTTCTCCAATACAATGACATTACCTCCCAGTAATGCTACCTTGGGCCCAAACATTGGACAGCTTCTCCCACAAGTACTACTTTTCCATCCAAAAGAGGACATCTTCTCCCCAAAGAATGCTATTTTCTCCCGGAAACAAAGCAGCTTTCTCACAAATGGGTGGCATTTTCCAACCAACTATGCTACTCTCTCCCAGAAAGAGCACTTTTCTGACAAGTACCTTCCTTTTCTCTCAAAAATACTGCTAGGCACTCCTCAACAGGACATTTCTCCCATCTACACCCCGTTTTCTCCCCCAAAGGACCCCTTTTCACA
>NW_011268962.1:0-407 GCF_000146605.3 Meleagris gallopavo
AGACACTCTCATGGGCCTGAAGCTTCATGTGCAATCTTAAAAAAATTAATTAGCTGTAGTGAGTGCGATTTGCCGAAGAAAAAAATGATGAAAGGCATTTTCAAAAATATTTAGCATGTCCACTATTATTTATATTTTAAAGTAATTTGGGAAGTTTTGCCCATTATGCTCCCTCTTAAAAAAAAATAAATCTCTAAAATTTTTCAAAGCTGTTTTGCAAGCATATGGAATATGCAAATTTCCATCAGAGCTGTTAGTCAGTGCCGTTGTTATTTGCAGGCTGAATATAAATTACTGTGCTGATTTCCAAATACACAAACTTCCTCAGTTATCTTGGGTATTTTTTCAAAGCATCCATAGATACAATAGAGATTGACTAAAAATTTTTGTGTTGTACTATTTGTCAG
>NW_011268963.1:0-445 GCF_000146605.3 Meleagris gallopavo
TTTGGATTTCAGATCCATAGATCAGAGCTGTTTCCAAGAATGAAGTTTCATTCTGTTCACATCAATCCAGCTTCAGTACTTACAGCTTCAGTACTTCCTTCTGGTACCTAAAGGGAGCCTACGAACAGGAGGGGAATCAGCTCTTGGAAAGGGGAGATAACAGCAGGACAAGGGGAAATGGTTTGAAGTTGAGGGAGGGGAGATTGAAGTTGGATGTCAGGGGAAGTTCTTTACAGAGAGAGTGGTGAGGTGCTGGAACAGCTGCCCAGAGAGGCTGTGGATGCCCCGTCCATCCCTGGAGGTGTTCAAGGCCAGGTTGGATAGGGGCCCTGGGCAGCCTGGGCTGGTGTTAAAGGTGGAGGTTGGTGGCCTGCGTGTGGCAGGGGGTTGGAGACTCATCATTCTGAAGTCCTTCACCAGCATCTATGATTCAGGCTGCTGCTGG
>NW_011268965.1:0-398 GCF_000146605.3 Meleagris gallopavo
TATGCTACTCTCTCCCAGAAAGAGCACTTTTCTGACAAGTACCTTCCCTTTTCTCTCAAAATACTGCTAGACACTCCTCAACAGGACATTTTCCTCCCATCTACACCCCGTTTTCTCCCCAAAGGACCCCTTTTCACACCAAAAATACCACACTTGCCCTCCAAGAGAAGTCAGTCTTTCCCACAATTGTCCACTTTTCTCCCACGTACTTGTCATTTTCTCCCAGAAATACCACATTTCACTTGGAAATTGGGCCTGTTCTTCCAAAAAGATGATATTTTCTCCCAGGCATACCTGTTTTCTTCAAACTACCGCACGTTTTCTCCCAAGAAGACTAGATGACAAGACCAAATAGGACACTTGCAACCAAGAATAGGACATCTTCTCCCACAAATACC
>NW_011268966.1:0-335 GCF_000146605.3 Meleagris gallopavo
TTTCACTGTTTCCTCAAAGGGAAAATATGCTTTTCCTGCCTGAATTTATTTAAACACGAGTGCACAATTTGCCTTTGGTAATACGCTTAGTTGCATTTTGAAAGGCCATTCCTGGAACAATGAGCATCTCTGAGCTTCCTGCAGCCATTCAAGGGGGGAGAAAGCAGCTTTCAAGTCAGAAAGAAAAGCTAAAAGGGTTTTTTTTTTTTTGATGGGGCAGCTGCTGGACCAGAAGGGCTGAAATGATTTGGCTGTGCACAATGGCACAAACTAAGAAAAAAATCCACATCAACAAAACCCCACACCTCTCAAGCTAGGTGGAGGATAAGGGGCTT
>NW_011268970.1:0-461 GCF_000146605.3 Meleagris gallopavo
TAGAAGTTTCACACCGCATACTCATCGCATACTCATGGTGAATTAATAAAAATCATTCTCTTGCTTCTACACCCTTTCCTTTTCCCCTCTTCCCAGTTTCCTGTGCTACAAATCCTACTCATTTGATAAAAACCTTCCAAAATTCTATAACCTTGTTACTCATTCTCAAATTCAACAATATAAGAAAATACTTGAAATATTTATCTTTGTATAAATGGCTAAAAATTCCTTTTAATAATCCTTTTTTTTTTGGTTTGAATTTATTACATCGATAGAAAAGTGTAGATGATTTGAATAGGCGACTATAACTGCTTGTCTTCTGATCCCTAATTTCTGTGATATAATAAGGCATGTCACAGACTGAATGTATTCATCATTTCTAACTGGAAAATTCATGATATGACAAAAAATATTGATGAGACCTTGCTTTTCAGTAAGGTAAAATAACTATTTCAACATTT
>NW_011268971.1:0-366 GCF_000146605.3 Meleagris gallopavo
AGTGCTTACAAAGTGCCCTAATTTTCAGTGAATCACTTTTACTGATAGAGCAAAAGCAGCCATCATTGCCTCTCAAATACGGCTGATAAGTAGAAAATCTCTGTTTACAAACAGGAAACTGAAGCAAAAACAAAAAAAAACAAAAAAAAAAACAAACAAAAAACAAACAACCACTATTTGATATGGAAGCAGCCTGCACCACCTCAAAATAGGACTGAAGGTGTTGTTGGAATCTTGCAGATGTGTTCTGCCATCATCTTCAGTTTTCTCACTCCTTTCCAGAAGGGAAAAATCAGAAGTCTCAAGTTACTCTGCATGTAAGAAAGGACTGTACACTGGGAGAAGATCTCTCACTGGGGCAGAAAA
>NW_011268972.1:0-480 GCF_000146605.3 Meleagris gallopavo
AATTTTAAAATTCCTTACAATTATTTCCAGTTGGTAAAAATTTGTTTGTTAGTTCATTTGTTTTGCTCTAGATAGATGTTTATAGCAATAGGCTGTTTCAGTGAGTAAGGACTGAAAACCAAAAGGTAACTGCAACACTGAAACATCCAAAATAAGAAGAGTTAAACATTATTCTTAATGCTTTTATTATTCTTACCATATAAAGAGTCAAGGCCTACCACACCAGCCTACCTCAGAAAGATCAAATTATTGTGGGAAATAATCACAAGTGGTCAGTATAGGAATCCATAATATTTTATAGCCATCCTTGACTGAAAATTAACTCCATGAGTAAGACAAGATTTTATTCCTTTGGCAGGTCATCAATGAAGTGGGTTTTTTGTTTTTGTTCTTGTTTTGTTTTTGTTTTTTTTTAATTTGTATTTATTTACTACTACTAAATTCTTGGAACGTACGGGAGGCTCACTCATTTCTAAACAA
>NW_011268973.1:0-397 GCF_000146605.3 Meleagris gallopavo
ACAGACAGAAGGTAAAGGCATTCACTAGGAAACAGAAGAAAGGGGGAAAAAAAAGAAACACATTAAAAGCAGTTATTTAGTCAATCACGGGAGATTCTGGAAAAAATGACAACCTCGATGGAAGGCCGGTTGAGTAACACGAAATGCAAGGAGAGTTTGGGGGTTATTTCCATTTGTCTTCCAGCAGAACGGAGAGACTTCAGCTGTTAATAATGAGAAAAATAATGTGCAGCAGCCCCTACCCACAGCTCTTGCAGCCGATGGGGGAGCAGGCAATGCCAACGTTGAGCGTTTATCTCCACGCGCTGATTTGAATAGATCACATAGCAACCAACCCAGGACTGGGAAATCAACCCACTTTTCCCAGGTCCCACTCCAGTGTCTTAATCATGAAATT
>NW_011268974.1:0-324 GCF_000146605.3 Meleagris gallopavo
GACTGCACAATGACAACCCTGTAAATCCTTTACTTAAACTATCTCAGCTATTGGACTCCTTTTTCAAGCTATCGTTAATAAGAAGAATATGGGGAAATGTTATGGACAATTAGGAAATAATGAAGACCATGTCATTGCAGTTGATAACAAAAGATACTGACAGGCACTAAAAACACACTGAATCAGAATGTTGATCTGCTACAATACTCTGTTTTCGAGTAGGTTAGATTTATTCTATGTAACCACTACACTAATAAACTAAGAGAAGGTATAAATAGCACATTTATTATAGGCATTCCTGCTACAGAAGTGAGTAGACATTAT
>NW_011268976.1:0-488 GCF_000146605.3 Meleagris gallopavo
ATTAAACTGTCTGATCAAGCAATCTTTTTGTAGGGTTTTTGTTTATTTTAATGATAATATTCATAAAACCTAATGTAACAGCCTTTTTTAAATTAAAAAATAAGATTTTGGGTCCTTTATTATTGAGAGTAACATTATCAGATTGCTGAAAGAACTAAAGGAACTACTGTAATGCAATATTTGACAAACTGTTAGCTTTAATCATATATATGTTGTAATCAAATAAAAACATGAACAAAAGTCATTCATTAAAAATTTCAGAAAGTGCTTTTGGTAGAAGCTTGGATTAAAAGGACACCAAGTCTAATATGGTATTTCTCAGGTGTGTTTGTATGTGTGTGGAAGGTTTTGCAAGAGCAGGTATGTTGGAACAGGTTTGCTATATTGTCCTGACAAGAAAGCAGTTGACTCTAAAGGAACTTCGTTTTCTATTTAGTTCCTAGTATTGTATTCTTTTGGTCAGAAATTAATTTCTTAACATGTCTGTC
>NW_011268977.1:0-395 GCF_000146605.3 Meleagris gallopavo
ACTTCAATGAAGAAGTTGTAACAGTGCATCAATACTGTGCAGGCGGTCCCTACCTCAATTTTTAGGTTTAAAGTTGTACTTTAAAAAAAACAAAACAAAACACATAAAACTGTAGCTAATGAAATCATAATTCTACAGCATCATGTACAGAAAAGGCATTCATAAAGTGCTAGAGCACAAATTGTTGTATTACTAAAATGAAATCCTGTAAGTTCAGGAAATATTTTCAAAAAATACATCTGTTTTAGCATTTCAACATCACTGAAAAGTAGAGCTGAAAAAGTAATGTCATAATGTAGTAAATACATCACAATTTGACAAAAAAAAAAAGTCTGACATTTTACTCTTCAAACTATTGTAGTTCTTTTGCATATTCTCTTTTAAGAAGGTGTATT
>NW_011268979.1:0-462 GCF_000146605.3 Meleagris gallopavo
CGTTGGCATCATCTCCAGCTGCCAGGGCCCTTGAGGAGAGCAGGACACCCGTCCGAGGGCAAGCTGTGGCCGCGGACATCGCGCTGGGCTCCATCAGCTGCAGCCAGGCGCCTGCGGAGAGAGGAACGTGCTGAGGGCACAGCAGAGCCCCTGCTCTCCTTCCTCAATGGCAAAGAGCCGCCCTCGGCGTCTCAGCCCGTCTCGGGCCCAGCGCTGAGAACGGGCTGCAGGAATGGCCGTGCCAATTCACACGTCTGACAGCGTCGATCTCAGACCACGGTAGCCCACAGCTAACCGGCCTCTCCACGCTGCTGGAGCTGCAAGTGCCTCCGGGCTCACAGCAGCCCCACAGGAAAGGCTTGGGCAGGATGGGGGTGGGGGTGAACAACCACTCACCGGTTTCTCTGCCTCCATCGCCGGAGAAGCAGACAGCACGTGATCGTCGCTGCCAGCATGGAAACC
>NW_011268983.1:0-517 GCF_000146605.3 Meleagris gallopavo
GGCCCTACACAGGGATCCGGATAGGCTGGATCGCTCGGCTGAGGCCAATCGTAGGAGCTTCAACGAGACCAAGCGCCGGGTCCCGCACTTTGGTCACAACAACCTCATGCAACGCTACGGGCTCGGGGCAGAGTGGCTGGAAAGCTGCACCGAGGAAACGGTTCTGGGGGCATTAGTCAACAGCCGCCTGAACATGAGCCAGCAGCGTGCCCAGGGGGCCAAGAAGGCCAACGGCATCCTGGCTTGGATCAGAAATCGTGTAGTCAGCAGGACTAGGGAGGTGATCGTCCCTCTGTACTCGGCCCTGGTGAGGCCGCACCTCGAGTACTGCGTTCACTTTTGGGCCCCTCACTACGACAAAGATGTTGAGGCTCTGGAGCGTGTCCAGAGGAGGGCAACGAAGCTGGTGAAGGGACTGGAGCACAAGACCTACGGGTAGCAGCCGAGGGAGCTGGGATTGTTTCATCTGGAGAAGGGGAGGCTCAGGGCAGAGAGACCTTATCGCCGCTTTACAACT
>NW_011268985.1:0-441 GCF_000146605.3 Meleagris gallopavo
CATCTACTGCAGCACTCCAGTCATGGGAGCAATTCTACCATGTTTCTATAATGAGAACTAAGTCACAGCTTGCCTACTGCATAATGGCTTCCAGCTCTTCCTGTTTGTTGCCCATTCTGCATGCTTTGGTGTATACATGCTTCAGCTGAGCTCTCTGGCTCACCCACTGTCCCATTATCATTCCCCCAGGCTCATCTCTAGCAGGCCTAGCTTTATCCTCTTCATACCTATTTTAAAGCCCTCTCAATGAGCTTCGCTAGCTCATAGGCTAGGAGCTATTTCCCCCTTTCTGACAGGTAAGGCCTATCAGCAGACATTAGTCCAGACATCAAGTAAACTACCTCATGATCAAAAAAAATAATAATAATAATATATATATATTTTTTTGTCAATTAGTCACCAGCCTCTCATCCACATATTTATGACAAGTATTAAACAACA
>NW_011268986.1:0-472 GCF_000146605.3 Meleagris gallopavo
CTTATTTTGTTCTGATGCAGAAACAACATTCAATTCTCACAATTCCCCCCTTTTCTTCTTTATACATTGTTGATTTCTGCAAAAAAATTCGTTGTTGTTGTTCTTTAAGGCATTATCGTATACATCTCCTCCTCTGCTTCATTTTCTTCATTCCCCATCTCCCCTAATACCATTATTTTATCCGAGTACGGTGGTGGTTCATTGGGTGTTTGTTTTAATAGTGCTGTCTCAATTAATCGCTGTACCAGTCCTCTCACACAGGGGATAACACAGCACCCGATGGCTACTAAGGCTCCTGCTACTGTAATCAAAGAAGTAAATATTGATATAATTGCCCCTTTCCATTTACCAAACCAGGAGTCCAACCATCCAGTGGATAGAGGTATCTATTCCTGAATTCTCTGCCAATTCGTCAGCAAGGGTGGTAAGTCCTTGCAATGCCTTTGTTATTGTGCCATCTGGAGCTGTGTTA
>NW_011268987.1:0-426 GCF_000146605.3 Meleagris gallopavo
CACAGCCTGGTCAGAAGAGAGGAGAAGGCTCTGGGGAGACCTCACTGTGGCCTTCCAGTACTTGAAGGGAGCATATAAACAGGAGGGGGAACGGCTGTTTACATGGGTTGACAGTGGTAGGACATCTCAACTAACACGCGAAATTGAGGTTTTTCACTCAGAGGGTGGTGACGCACTGGAACAGGTTGCCCATGTCACGGGGTTATCCTTAGATTTAAGTCCGTGACAGGGGGGCACAGGCCCCGCGAAGAAGAGAAAAAAGGAAGGGGTACGAACAGTTTGCCGAGACCCAGCCAGCCCCAGGCCACATGCACTCGGGGAGAGGGGGAAGGGCAGATAGCTAGCCGATAGTTTGAACAAAGAGAAAAACACAACGGCAGCGACCTGAGGAGGAACGGTAGTTTACTGAATTTAACTAAAATCAAA
>NW_011268989.1:0-632 GCF_000146605.3 Meleagris gallopavo
AAGTCATCTACGTATTGTAAAAATACCACCCCTTCTTGAGCCTAAAACTCTAAAATTCTATTCTAAAATTTTCTCCAATATGTGTCCAAACAAATTAGATGATTCAGTAAATACCTTAGGGCAAAACAGTCCATCTGTATTGTTGTTTATGACCTGATTCTGGGTCCTCCCATTTGAATGCAAAAATATCTCTACTATCTGGGTCCAAGGGGCAAGCCCAACATGCATAATTTAAATCTACAACACTAAACCATTTAGGTTCAAACGGGATTTTGCTCAACAGGGTATCAGGGTTAGAAACCAGAGTGGCACTTTCTTACTATTTCATTAACTTTTCTCAAATTCTGTTTTAGTTGGTATGTCCCATTTGTTTTTTGTACTGGTAGAATTGGAGTGTTTTATAGTGATGTACAAGGGTCCAGAAAACCATCTTTAATCAAGGGTTGCACAATTGGTTTCAAGTCTGTTGTTCCTTCAAGAAGGAACAATAGGATATTGTTGCTGTTTCACTATCTCATTCCCCTCTTGAAGAGTTATTTTCAAAGGAGTCACAGTGAGCCCTCCTCGATTTCCCTCTCTTGCCCGTAACTAGTGCATTTATTTCTTCTTCATCTTTCTCAGTTAATAACTTC
>NW_011268991.1:0-475 GCF_000146605.3 Meleagris gallopavo
TACCCCATTCTGAGGAACGGGGCGCACAAAACACCACACAGGAGCACAGCTCCAAGCAGAGCTCCCTCCCTAGGGGCAGCCGGCCCTGAAATGAGGTTAGGGAGGGGTGCAACCAGGCTGCGTACCTCGGTCATGCAAGTGAATTGCTTCCACCTCTTCTCCGCAGCAGAACAAGGTGTATTGGAGATTAAAGCCTGTGACGTAAAAAGGAGTGCTTTCATGCTTCCTCTTCTTGTTCTTGTGTTATCTGACTGCTGTTTGAACCAGGTGAACTTACAGTGCCTTGCAAATGACACCTGGAAGCAGCTGCAGACCTGAGCAGGCACGGCACCCTGCAAGCTCCGGCTGAGTGACAGCAGCCAAGGAGGCCTTTGGGCTCTGCAGGGTCCGAGTGTGGAGCATTACACACAGGAACAGCTGAGCATCAAGATGGTGGCAGAGCTACAGAGCTAACCAGCACAAAGAGGCACAGTGG
>NW_011268992.1:0-432 GCF_000146605.3 Meleagris gallopavo
AGTGCCGGGTGCTGCACTTGGGTTGGGGCAACCGCAGGTATTTATCCAAAGTGGGGGAAGATCTCCTGGAGGGCAGTCCTGCAGAGAAGGACGTGAGGGTCCTGGTAGACGAGAAGCTGGACATGAGCCAGCAGTGTGCGCTTGCAGCCCGGAAAGCCAACTGTGTTCTGGGCTGCATTAAAAGAGAGGTGGCCAGCAGGGAGAGGGAAGTGATCGTCCCCCTCTTCTCGGCTCTTGTGAGGCCCCATTTGGAGCACCGTATCCAGGCCTGGGGCCCCCCAGTACAGGGAGGACGCGGAGCTGTTGGAGCGGGTCCAGAGGAGGGCCACTAAGATGATCAGAGGGCTGGAGCACCTGTCTTGTGAGGAAAGGTTGAGGGAACTGGGCTTGTTTAGCTTGGAGAAGGGAAGGCTCCAGGGAGAGCTCCTTGTG
>NW_011268993.1:0-449 GCF_000146605.3 Meleagris gallopavo
TTTCAATACCTAAAGGAAAGAACAAGGGAAAATGGAGGTGAAATCTAAGGAAAATGTCTTGTACAGTGAGGGTGCTGGGGCAGTGGCACAGGTTGCCAGAGACATGGTGGATGTGCTGGCCCTTTCAAGGTGAGCCTGGCTCAGACTCTGAGCAACTTGATCTAGTTGTGGATGGTCAGTATGGGGGAGTCGGATCACATCGCAAACCTACCTGCATACAAGCAGCACACCAACATGGGGGTGCATGATGTTCATTACCTGCTGGACACATCTCACACCACTGACTGGAGGAGCCCAGGCAATCCTTCAACTCCATCAGGCTGCAAAATGAAATCAGAAGAGACGCAGAACAGAATTGAAAACACAACAAGGACGCACACAATAGCCCTTAAAAAACACCGACATGGATGCAATTAGCACATAGCCCTATTAATTACAGCCATCCAGCC
>NW_011268994.1:0-466 GCF_000146605.3 Meleagris gallopavo
CCGCATTAACTGGGAGATGATTTTATGTTCATCCCTGGTCAACACAACAGAGGCTGCTTTCTTTAACATCTTTATTACACCTTCTTAGCTGAGTATAACTTTTCTAAAACAGTTCTCAGCACTACGAAAGATAATATTCAAGACATTATAGCTATACGGAATGGAGACATTCCAAATGAATTAAATGAAATTTAAAGAAAAGAAACAAACAAAAAACCCAAGAAGCTGCTTCCTTCAAAAGTCAGAGTATTCTGACGAGGAGAAAACAGCAAAACTAAGCCTGCCATCATCACGTCATTGCCATCAGGGCTCCAACTAAGGCAGCCAGCTGCCCAGGGAAGAACTTCTATGAGATGCTGCTCAGTGACGGCACCCAGAGTGAAGCAGCAAGAATGTTACGAGCAGGAGACTGCTGTGTGCAGTTATCGCCTTCTGTCTTGGTAGCAGCGCGACTCCAAAGCAGAAA
>NW_011268995.1:0-496 GCF_000146605.3 Meleagris gallopavo
GAGGGAGGGGAGCGTCCTGCCGTGCCGCCGGCAGCCTGGGGACCACGTGCTGTGGGTGCCGGCACAAAACTCCTCCATCCGTCACCACGGAAGCAAAATGGTGATTCTGACATTATCTTTTGCAGGCGAGGATAAGCAAGTCTTTGAAAAGTACAGCACCTCCCCGAGGGTGACGAAGTGCGCCTTTCTGACCTGAGCCCAGCAGACATCGCAGTCCCCAGCCTGGATTGTGACCCGGTGTCTTTCCAGTGCAGCCCACCCCAAGCGCAGCCCGAGTGCCCGGACAGCAGCACCTCCATGAGGAGCAGGTCGGCATCGCTGAGGAGCAGCCGAGCCTCTTGGAGGAGGACTTAGAATCAGGCAGCCGGTCCCAGGCAGCGGGCAGCACACGCAGCTGTGATGCAGTCACAGTTCTCTCCGAATTCTGTGCTTGATTAAATCCAAACCTCTATGCCATGATGAGCAAAGCTTGCTATCAACCAGACGAGGTCTAAAA
>NW_011268998.1:0-517 GCF_000146605.3 Meleagris gallopavo
AGAAGGGTCTAGAGGTGTCCCAGATTGATCCTGCAGGGCCCAGAGGGTCCTCAGGTGGATTCAGAGGCTCCTGTTGTCTTCTGGAAGAATCTGGAGATGTTCTGGAGTTGTCTTGGGGACCCCAGGGGGGGCCTGGAGTCATCCAGAAGGGTCTGGAGATGTCCCAGAGGGGTCTCTTTGAGATCAGAGGGTCCCCAGGGGTTCCAGGAGTCCTCCAGAGGTCTCCAATGGGGATTTTGAGGACAACCTCACATAGTGACACGTTCTCGCTCTGCTTTGTCCCCCTGGGATCACCCCCAAAATGTCTGTTTCCATTAAAATCAATACTATGTCCATTTTGTTGTCTTTCTTTCCCCATTTCCTTTCAGAAATGGATGGTTCTCATCAAATTCCCATCCAGAGCCCTACAGAAACAACTCCCCCCAGGGCCACCAGGTGACACCGGGACAACCGCCGGCAGTGCCACCACCGGGACAACCGCCTGTCCCGAAGTTCTCACTGTCACTGTCACCGTGGA
>NW_011268999.1:0-327 GCF_000146605.3 Meleagris gallopavo
AATTGGAGAGTGTACAGAGGAAGGCTTCGAATAGAGTTTGGGAAGTTTATAAAGGATGGGATTTGGTCATCTTAGAATTCTTATAATGGTCGGGAGAATTTATAAAAGTGTCTGAATTTGTAAAAGAGGTAAAAAAGGAAGTAGGATAATGATCTCAATAGATATGTATAATCAGATATGAAATAATTGCTCAAAAAGAAGATGTATTTATTTTAGAATAATGAAAAATAATTTATAAATAATAATAATAATTTATGTTAGAATGAATAGTTCTCTAATGGTTCGGGTTAGTGGGCATCGTGGCTGCTTAAGAATGTTGTACAAAGT
>NW_011269000.1:0-479 GCF_000146605.3 Meleagris gallopavo
GTGTTCTTTTGGAAGCCAACGGTGTACTTTGGGGGAAAAGCGGCCTTTCTGGGAGAAAGCGTCCTAGTTTGGGGAGAAAGTGTCATAGTGCGGAGTGTGGTGTAGCAGATTAGGGGGAATTGGGAGGTATTCCTAAGAGAACTGTCATTTCTGGGTGAAAAGGTCTTATGTGGGGGGAAAAAGTGAGGAATGTGTGAGAAAGCTGGTGTTTCTGGGAGTAAATGCCATCTTTTGGGGGCTAGAAATGGTCTTTCTGGTGGGATGTGCCACATCTTTGTGAGGCAATTGGTGTTTGTGAGGGCCAATGGCATATATTCTGGATCGAAATGGTCTTTCCGCAGTAAAATGCCAAAAGTCTGGGAGTAAGTGTCATGATGAGGAATGTAATGGAGTGTAATTGGGAGGAACTGGGAGGAATTTCTCGGAGTCGTGGTCTTTGTGGGTGCATATGTCCCATTTAGGGAAGGAAAGGAGTATTT
>NW_011269001.1:0-510 GCF_000146605.3 Meleagris gallopavo
TTGGACACAAAACAAAAATGAAGGCACTGCCCCGACATACAAAGAGCTGCATCCTCCTTATGTGGCTCCAACAATGGCACAAGACAGCGCTATGGATATAATTAACGCTATTGATAGGGTTGAACTTACAGTTAGTTTAACAAAGTGTTCTGCACTACAATGACAATTAACGTTCCTTTGACATAAAACATGGGGCATGATTTTTAATGCAGCATTTAGGGTAACAGACCTTTTTAATATTGGGTTAAGGGTTTGGTTTACAGATACGCTGCAGGTTAACATAATTATCATTAAAACTCCCATTCAGCTATGGGTTCAGGTCAAGGTTAACATTAACGCTGCCTCCCAGCCAATCCCAAAGAGCCAAAGGCAAACAGTAGCGCAACTCCCATGGAAAACCAAGGTAAATGCAATGCAAACAGCCGAGCTAAGGAAAGGACAAAAGCAAACAGAGCACCCAATGGAAAGCCAAGATGAGGGCAAGGGCAAGGAGAACTCAACAGAAAAGGG
>NW_011269002.1:0-506 GCF_000146605.3 Meleagris gallopavo
GAACATCTCCCGCATGGCTGCATTGGTTTTCTCATGTCACAGTGTTGTGGGGTGCCAGAGGCCTGGCACAACCCGAGCCGTCCCTGCGCACCCTGGGCCCTGCAATTCCGACAGGCCTCGAGCACGGCGGCTTCCAGAGAGCTTTCCTGCAGGTACTTTCCATGTAAGTTATGGCACAGATGCATAACACCCCAGTCTGAGCGCCAGCAAGCCCTCGGCAGAGGTACGGCCCTTTGAATTTCAGAAATGTAAGTCTAGAAGTCTGCACTGCCAGCGGCATCCGATACCCTCTAAACGTACCGTAAAGGTTCCTCGATAACTCTAATTAGAGCTGCAGACCACCGAAGGAGACGGGAGGCGAAAGCGGTTCTGCCTTTGTACCCGACCGAACCCGCGGTGCTGCGGCCCGCGCACCAGCACGGACACGGATTTCAACGCCGGCCGGCCTGCCGCTCCCCCACCCACCCTCCCGGACGAACGGGAGAGCCGAGCACAACCGCTACGCC
>NW_011269003.1:0-380 GCF_000146605.3 Meleagris gallopavo
AAAAAAACTCAAAAGGAAAAAATAAATGGGGAGCTAAAAGAGGAATAAAAACCTGAAGCCCCCAGAAAAGAAACAAAAACAACAAAACCAACATGAAGTAATAAAACGGCTCCCAAAAGTGGCCCTGGAAGCACCCGGAAGAGATGGAAAGCCTCACACAAAGGGTTGCAGCCAGTTTGGGCCAAAGCACCTCAGCAGAGAGGGGCAAAAAGCACCAACAAAGGCAGTAAAATCTGCAAAAGCGGCCTTTAGAACCAAAAAATACCCCAGAAGAGCAAAGAGCTCAGAAACATCACTAAAAAAAGGGAGAAAGAAAACAAAAGGCTGAAAAATCTCACCAAAAAAGGGGCAAAAAAAAGAAAAACGACAACAGAAGAAAA
>NW_011269004.1:0-500 GCF_000146605.3 Meleagris gallopavo
TTGTAATGCTATGAGCACCAGAAAGCAAGAAACACAATTCTTTAACATGCTTATTTAAAAAAAACATATTTGGAATCTTTTATCACATTTCACACAGTTGCTCAGAGCAAGACGTATCCTTTCAGTACATCCTCTGTGATTCTGTGTACTTCAGACCTTCAACTTTTCTTCATGCAGTGATCAATTGGAGAGGGTCCAGTGGCTTCTGGGTCTCAGAGCAGCAGTCACAGTAGTAGAGAAAAATAGGAAGAAAACTGGGATTATGTTGTTCCTCCTATTTTAGATATACCATTTAAAATGCATAATTAAAAGTTATTCCACATAGGAAAATAACAGATGATTTTCTTTTAAATTTAATTTAGATAATGAATCAAATTCAGAAAAAAAATTCAGTGGAAAAACTCGGGTTTTAAACTGACTACTTTATGATATCTAATGAGAAACTGTTATGTATAAAGACTGTACATTCGTATGCCTGCTTCAAATTCTAGTCCTTTCTC
>NW_011269005.1:0-522 GCF_000146605.3 Meleagris gallopavo
CTCACCCTCCTGACCACAGCTGTGAAGCACATCAGAGAGTGAAATGTTCTTTCCTGGATGAGCCTGAAATGACTTCTAGTCATCTGGCATTTATCAAGAGCCCTTTAAGATCAGACGAGTAATTTTCAGATGCATGTGCTATTTATTTTACATGCTAAATGACTGGTAAACTGCAAAAGCTAGTTCTCAGTGGGAAATGTCACGAGTAATGTGGCGTCGCAGAAAGGCTCTGTGTTGCATATTGAACAACAAGGCCAGGAACGTATTGAATAGGTGATAATTAACTGTGCACTCCCTGTCTGCAGCACTGAACAGGGAAGGGTCCCCGAGGCGCAGAGAGCAACGTACAGAGTCTGTAGTTCTGGCAGTTCCTGCCTTCTGAGAAGTCAAGTTTGGAATCTGTATTGCTGTTTGAGTTAATTTGATTACGTTTTTTCGGGGGGGGAGGGAGGGGGGAAAGGAAAAGAAAAGAAGACAAGACAAAGAGGACTTTGCTCATGCTGCAGCAGAGTGGCACCCATG
>NW_011269006.1:0-480 GCF_000146605.3 Meleagris gallopavo
GTTCAAATAGCATCACAGGATAATTTCAGACCTTTGAGACCTGAGAGTATGCTAAGGCTTAAATCATAAATCAGAGGATGGCAGGCATAAAAATTCAGAGACCTCTATACAATCAGCTCACACACCTGTAAGTCTTCAGATGATATTTACGATCTCTTATCATGTGAGGGGCTCGGGACAGAATTGTATTCCGCAAAATCTTTCCAGCTCTGAGGATCTTTTCTGAAGGAACCTTGGTGATCATGGAGGAAAAAAAGGGACCAAGGACACACACGATTTAAAGTCTTTCCACAGTCTCTGTACTGACTTCTGCAAAACAAATACAAATTCTCTTCCCGCTAAATTACAAGTTCTTCTGTAGATGCTTACTTACGCAGAGCAATGCAATATATTGCATATATTAAGTCTCTCATACTTAACACGTTAAGAAAGGCATGAGGTCAGCTGATTCCATCTATCTAGCAGCCTGTCTCTACAGCA
>NW_011269007.1:0-490 GCF_000146605.3 Meleagris gallopavo
CCCTAGCATGTTTTGGTGGTGGCTGTTCCCTCATCCCAGCTACTGACCCTGCACTTGGATTTGTGCCCACTGCTCAGCCTGTTGAGGTCTCTGTGGATGGCATCCCGTCCCTCTGCTGTGTCACTGCACCCCACAGCTTGGTGTCCTTAGGGTGCACTCAACCCCACTGTTGATGTCCCTGATGAAGGGGAAACCCAGATGCTTGTACCAACTGGGCGTAGAAGCCCTTGGGAGCAGCCCTGCGGAGGACTCGGGGATCCTGGTGGACAAAGAGCTGGACATAAGCCAGTAGTGTGCACTTGCAGCCCAGAAGGCCAACTGTATCCTGGGCTGCATTCAAAGAGGAGCGACCAGCAGGGAGAGGGAGGTGATTGTCCCCCTCGACTCGGCTCTGGTGCGGCCCCATGTGCAGCACTGCGTCCAGGCCTGGGGCTCCAGCACAGGAATGATGTGGAGCTTTTGGAGCAGGTCCAGAGAAGGGCCACGAAGG
>NW_011269008.1:0-302 GCF_000146605.3 Meleagris gallopavo
ACTTTTCTCTATAGTAAATCTGTGTTCATCTTACAAAACATTTTAAGGAACAGATTTTTCTAACCTGGTATTCATTACACTGCCGGATATTTTTAGATAGTTTTGAGTATCTAAAAATTTAACTTACAGATTTTGGCGTCTCTTTCTACATAAAAAGATAAAATTTCACTGGTATTGTAATTTGTGTATGAATCCCTAATCAGAGATTCTTAAAGTATGAATGTTTGTAAATAAGTTCCTTAGTATGGTTGGTTTTTTTTTAATTTAGTAAGCTTTGTAAAATTACTATCTGTATCTCATCG
>NW_011269009.1:0-477 GCF_000146605.3 Meleagris gallopavo
CCTGTCACTGCACACAACTCAAGAGAGCCCAACCCAACGGCGCAGAAAGGCAGCACGGAGCTCTGGTGTGTCAGCCTCTCCTCCCAGCTTTGTGCCACCTGCAAACCTGCTGAGGGTGGACTCCATCCCTTTGTCCAGGTCACTGATGGAGATGTTGAACAGCAACAGATCCAGCACCGACCCTCAGGGAACAGCACGAGTCACCGCCACCAAGCGCACCCTGCTCTGCTGATGGAGCCCAAAGTCATGGACTCAATGAGCTCCACCAGCACTTCACAGGGATGGCCGAGGGACCACGGAAATGCTGTGTGTGTATATACTGAAACTCAGGATGGGAGATGGTGGTTAATTAGGTTGAATGGGAAACTGTGGGACCTGAGCCTGATGTAAGCTGTATGGAACATGGCAGGGTATTGCCCTTGTTTTCAGCTGGGATAAAGCTGATTTGCTTCAATGTGTCCAGTGAGTTTTAGCTTC
>NW_011269010.1:0-352 GCF_000146605.3 Meleagris gallopavo
ATGCCTACTTAAATGGAAAGATGATATTAAAAAAAAAAGTTGAAATAAAGGTGAAACAAATCCTGTGGAAGAATTAAATAATTGCTAGAAATTTGGTGATTAAATAATAAAAATATATCTTTGCAGGTAAGATTTTTCTGGGCTTAAATGCAGGATGATCATCTGAGGCCTTACAGTCTTTTAAAGGAGAGTGAAAGAAAACAAGTACAGTCCAAAGTCTCAGTCCTCCAAAAGGAAAAAAAAAAAAGTATAAATAAATGATGCTTATGCGTTAATGGAGTTCATTTATTTTAGAAACATATTCAGGAAAGTGCTAAACACCCTTAGCTGTCTGTCAACTGAATAGCAATTT
>NW_011269011.1:0-504 GCF_000146605.3 Meleagris gallopavo
GGTTACATGAAGTATATTCAGAAGGAAAAGCTGAAGTGGAAAAAAATTAAGCTAAAAGAAAGTACTGGAATAAATTCAGGGCAGATTTTTGAGGATGTATATAAATTTAAGCTGCAGAACAGAAGTAAGTATCAAAAATATCTAGCTATCTGAGGAACTGAGCTCTGTGATGATCTTTCAGTATCAACAGGAGGAACCAAACTGAAATGATAAGGAATTTTAAGACAAAACTTAATCAGGATATGTAACAAAATCTCGCTGAGTTGCCCCTTGAAAGTCTGAGTTCGCTGACTGAAAAGGTTCTCTCAGTCATGTTCTACTCTTTTACAGTGGACTGAGAATGACTGATTTTGACAGATAACAAGACTATTTAGCAACTGACAATTGTCACTTCCATTTTATACTTGGGTTTAGTCTCTTGCTTACTGTTTTATGCTTCAGTTTTCTCTACCAAACTTTTCAGCCTCTCTGACCACAGAATTGCAGATTTATAGAATCACAGGG
>NW_011269012.1:0-546 GCF_000146605.3 Meleagris gallopavo
CCTTTCCCTTTTTCTCTTTTTCTCTTTTTTTTTTCTTTTTTCTATGGGAGTGCACAGATAAAGGTATTACCAGAGCTGAGCCAAACAGAAATTAGTCCTTCCCTAAGAATTCGTCTTCCTTAAGCATTATTTTTCTCATTCCAGAAAATGGATTGTACTAATTTCAGTTCCAGGTCCTTGGGGATGGTAGTTCCACTGGGTCTCTGATTTATGAGAATCTGTTTAAAAGTGGATTTAAAATTACACTTGAAAAACATGTGGAAAAAACTGTTTAGGCATGTGAGCCCTCATTTCCAACTGCTTTTGGAATTTTGCACTGCTTTGTTCCCGAAGCATACAAGTTAACAGAAAGCCTTTCTGTTTCTCCTCAGAAATACTTCCTTCTTTGTGTCTTATACCACGAAGAATTTTCTTGCTAGCTTCAAGAATAAATATTTAAAAATAAGACTTAACAAAAGGAAAAAAGCCAAAATGTCATTGTTGCAGGTGACATTGTTTACAAATATCAAAAGCCACTTACTCATTTCTTCTACTGCCCGAAAAACA
>NW_011269013.1:0-412 GCF_000146605.3 Meleagris gallopavo
GGGGTCTTACCTGATGATCAGTGCCCGTCATTTGGATCCTAAGCGGGGTAGCCCACGTCGTCTGCAACATTCTCAGGGCACTGGGGCTACCATCTCGGGGTCTTTCATTCAGGTCTCGCAAGGTTTCCTACAGTCTCTTTGTCACCCCTGCAGAGACTGGGAGTCTGTCTTCAGGGCAGCCTTAAGAAGACCATGATTACGTTATATAACGTTCGATGAGGCCTGCCCCCGTTGCATTATATGGCAGGTGGAATCGCCAGTCGATGTTATTTCTTCTGCCCAGCGTTGTATCAGTGCACCAGTAAAATGAGTTTGTTGGTGGCTCTCGATGACTTGAGGTGTCCCGTAGGCAGACATCAGTTCTGTGAGTGCCTTGATGGTATATGCCTGGTTTGCTTTTGGTACTGGATAG
>NW_011269014.1:0-400 GCF_000146605.3 Meleagris gallopavo
GATATTCCCACCACATTATCCCCCATGAAGCATTCCCACCCCACTGCCCCCCCACAGGTATCCCCCACCCCACTGACCTCCATAGGGTGTCCCCACCCCACTGTTCCCCCATAGGCTGCCCCCACTCCATTATTCCCCTATAGGACACCCCATATCCCTGCTGACCATCAATACTCAGAGACATCAGTTTCTGCAGCTGCAAGGAAAGAGCAGGCAGTTATGGAATGGGAGACCCCCAAATGTGGGGCAGGGGACCCCCAAGTATGGAGTGGGGGACTCCCATCAGTGTGGCAGGGGCCAGTACCTCGCTGACATCCTCTTCCTCCTCCTCTTCCTCCCCAACGCAGCTGAAGTCATCCCCCGTCACCGTGTCTGTGAGGGAAGAACGGGGTCCCATGGG
>NW_011269015.1:0-350 GCF_000146605.3 Meleagris gallopavo
TTCAAATCTAGAATGCTATCTTGTATTTAAAAGTGAGCTGAGCTATACTTTCCAAGGACTAGAACTTCTCTTTCTTCTGAAAAACTAAAAAAAAAAAAATTAAAATTCAGAACTATGACTGCCTAATTACCATAACCCCAGACAATGAAATGGGCTCAGCATGCAGTATTTAGTAGTTACATCATAACTAGCGTAGTTCTATCTTATTTCTGAGAAAAAAATCGCACAGACACAGGCAATACACAGATATAAAAACAGTAAGGGAAATGAATTTGGATACTAGTAGTGTTAAAATAATGAAACAATACTCATCACACCGTTAAAAGCAAGGTCTTGTTTTTAAGATGCTA
>NW_011269016.1:0-490 GCF_000146605.3 Meleagris gallopavo
AGGTTTCAAGCCACCCAGTTGTTGCCTCCACCATGGTGAGCACATAACGCTTACCATTACGAGATCGTGGCAAGGTGATATAATCAACCTGCCATGCCTCCCCATATTTGTACTTTTGCCATCACCCTTCCTCCCAGAGAGGTTTCATTCTCTTGGCTTGTTTAATTGTGGCACACGTGTCACAGTCATGAATGATTTGCGCAATAGCATCCATAGTTAAATCCACCCCTCGGTCTCTAGCCCACTTATATGTCGCATCTCTCCCTTGATGGCCTGAGGTCTCATGGGCCCATCGGGCTAGAAATAATTCACCCTTGTTCTGCCAGTCCAGATCTATTTGGGCCACCTCAATTCTGGCAGCTCTGTCTACCTGATGGTTATTTTGCTGCTCTTCAGTAGCCCTATTCTTGGGCACATGGGCATCTACGTGACGCACCTTTATAACCATATTCTTATTCGGCAGCAATATCTTTCCACAGGTCAGCAGCCC
>NW_011269017.1:0-458 GCF_000146605.3 Meleagris gallopavo
AATGCACTATGGGACTGGAGTACTGCAGGATGAGATACCTCATAATGTAAACACATTGTTTTGTCATCCCCAAAGACTGACAATTATTAAAACAGATCTCATTAATAGCTGCATAAATTGTTCTTTTCGCAACCCTAATCCATAAAGAAAAATTAAGTCTTGTATAATCATTCTTCTCAGCCTATTTTTACATAAAGAAAGCCCTTGGTTTCCTTGCAAATGTCATAATGTACATAGGGTAACTAAATAGGAATTTGTAGAAGAGATGATAAAACAATCAGAGAGGTTTGACAATCTACAGAGCAAGCCTGAGTGGATTGCATTTCTGCTGATCGCTTTTCTTCACTGGCAGTCAGCTTTACCCTGGCATTCTCTCTTGTCTCTGTATGTGTATATTTAAAAATAAGGGTTGTACATCTTTAACATCTTCATAGTAGCTATAGATGTGGCTATATCAC
>NW_011269018.1:0-344 GCF_000146605.3 Meleagris gallopavo
TTAGTCTTAAAAATGACAGCTTGAGCAATTTGTAGCTCCTCTTATATTCAATGGATTTGATTCTGTTATCATACAATAATCACGCATTGGCATATCTCAAGCATGTACAACAGTACATACATAGAAATTGTTGCAGTTTTCAAGAGTCTGTCTCAGCATCTAGGAAGTATTTTGACAAACATGACTGCAAAGTCTGTGCACAAGGCCACAGTACGGGTAGTAACGAGCCAGACACTACAGCAGACCACATGCTGCCACACTCACAAAGCAAAGCAAGCTCTTTTTAGCAGGAGTTATTAGCTTAGCACAAAGCACACACACAGACTGACAGGTACGGTTATAAA
>NW_011269019.1:0-513 GCF_000146605.3 Meleagris gallopavo
GAAGCATATCCTGATTTTGTTTTATTAAAACCTTATTCGATTTAAAAAGATAAAAATCTACTGCAGCATGATGGGCAAGATTGGGGGAAAAAAGGAACAGCCACACAATATCTAAAGTGTATCATTTGAAAAGGAATTTTCCTACTCATTCTTTGGCCATCAACAGATCTGCAACTTACAGTTATTAGAAATAAGCCCTTTCTGTAGGCAAGTTTTTCCTTAATTTCTTATGCTTGTAACACTTGCATACCCATCCTTGTCTAACTCTGGCACCAAGTAAAATATGGATCTAGGATTTGGAAAAAACAAAACAAAACACACAGATAAAAAAACCTTTACAAAGTAGTCCAAAGTAGCTACTTGAATAAGTAGCTGGAATCAGCTGAGCAGCAGAGTGCTGCCGAGTCATACAACCACCAACAATCTGGAGACCATTTTTGTGAAGGTCTGTTCTTTCACACAAACACATTTTCAACACATTTCACACTGGAGTATAACTCCAGAAGCTTTCAG
>NW_011269020.1:0-556 GCF_000146605.3 Meleagris gallopavo
CAATAGACGACAGTCATATCTCTGAAGTAGCGGACCTGGTTCAAGAGGAAAACGGGAGTTCCAAATCAGACCTAGAGGTTCCAGTCATGGCGGATCCCCTGCAACTCCGTCCTATTATAACTCAAAAAACGAAAAAGGTGCAAGATAGACCGGCAGGGGTGCCCCCTGACCAATGGCCCCCTGCCGAAACGTATTTGCATGTGACAGCCAGACCATACACTCCTACTAATGGACCTGGTGCAGCGATTTTGGCAGAGGCCGAGAGAGAGTATACCTGCATGGCTGCTCAGGTTATGGGATTCAGGAGCAGAAAGTGTTATGGTTAATGGGCCGGAAATGTCAAAGCTGGCCACCATAGCATTACATCCTGCTGTCAGGCAGAGACTATACGCTGCCATCCAGTATAGCAATGAGAACCACTCAATGATAGATTGGTTAATGGCAGCGTGCCGGATGGTCTGGCCAAATAAACAGATATTCCCTAAACATAGGACTATGGTCCTCCATGGAGGACCTTCAAACTACATTCGCGACTTAGGCATGAGAGAAGCAATAT
>NW_011269021.1:0-524 GCF_000146605.3 Meleagris gallopavo
ATGAACCCACTTTTCATTGTGGGGGTGTTGAGTAAAGGACTTACAAACCGTCATGTTACTCTCAACCTATTGGCAAATTGTCAAGGCCATAATTACTTGTTGTGGAATTATGTTCATATATAACTACTTAAGGGCATTGACGGAGACACCTGCATGGTACCTGTATGCAATGTGGTATGGTCTGAATTTTGACATTCACATCCCAGATGGAATGGCTAATTTTACAAACAGCACAACGTTCAGACCAGTCTCCAGGCTTCCTTATCGGTTTGTCAGACGGTTTTCGAATTCTGAATTAATACTCATGGGCGCGCTATTGTTTTCCTGGATTGTGATTATATTCCTTTACAAAGGGAAGGAGTCTCCTCCAGAACCAGAGAGTGCTGACTGGCAGGGAATATGGAGAGGTTTAGGAAAGATCTTAAAAAGCAAGGGGACCCGCAGTGTCATGGGATTTTACACTTGAACATCTGTGGATCCTGAGAAACTAGTCAGTATTGAGTCAGGGACAGCGCGGCTTACAT
>NW_011269022.1:0-450 GCF_000146605.3 Meleagris gallopavo
AGTTCAGTGCTACAGGTTTGGAAGGGATGAGGACCAGAACTGCTTTCTTCTTCTGCCACTGGTCTCAGGACAGACACTGAGGGATTTACTATGTCAAAAGTTGCATTCCACATTCTCCTTTATCTGAAAGCTGTGAATTACAGTTAATAGTGCATGTTAAGTAACAGCCTAAAAAGTTCTATTATCCACATGTTGGAAAAGAGCTCTGTGGAGCAGCTTGGAATTTGTGGAGACAGCTCAATACAAAGCTCGAAGATTCAGCTTTACAGAGCAGCAGTTGGCCCCAGACAGTGATGTTCTCAACACTTCCAAGAGATACTTCCACCACTTATTATTACATCTCTAGGCACTGCTTTAACCTATCCTGAATGTAAGAACTTCCAGGACAACAACACAAATATTTAATTGTTTAACTCTCAGGAAAATGAAGCTGAAATCATACTCCTGCAC
>NW_011269023.1:0-476 GCF_000146605.3 Meleagris gallopavo
ACCAGAGATGTGATAATATTGCAGCACACATGGTGAAGCAGTGATGATGTTCTCCACACACAAAGTGACTTTAAAAAAAAAAGAACCTAAGAATTCAGTTTAGTGACTTATGTGGGATATTTAGGTGACAGCTGCAGAATAAAAAGCAAAAACTCCACTGTTGTAAAGTGGATGCTTGCAAGTCACGCAGAAAATAAAGTTTTAATTGCTACATGTCTTCCATAGTTGACAGATGGTTATTTTTTAATCAAAACAGTAACAAAATGAACACCTTACTTGATAATTAATGGAAGCACTCCAAAGGTTCACACAGTTGGTTTTTCTCTCCCTGTTTGCTTGAACGTGGCACAAGTTGTGCAAGCAAGCTCATACTGATGCCACACTGCTTTGAAGGAAATGAGATGGCCACGTGCTGCTGCAGTGAGGATTATCATGAATGGTATATATGTCACTTCTGTTCATATACCATGCTTGCA
>NW_011269025.1:0-555 GCF_000146605.3 Meleagris gallopavo
GGAAAGAACTGAGGTACTGAAGGATTGTCAGCTGATGGCACATACTTGAGCAAAGGACGAAGACACAACACATATTAAAGACTGTTTGGATCCATGTAATCATGATTGCTTTCATTTAAGTGTAATGTTTAGTGAAACATGGTGGTCAATAACATTTACTAACTTGTGGTCCGAAATATTACCAAATAATGTAAGGCAAGATACTATAACTATTTTTTCCTCTTAATTTAGGTCCTAATTTTTAATTTCCCGTGGCTGTGATTTGGTGACATTTAGGTGTTTTGTTTTTTTCCTGAAGATGAAGTACCATTGAATTAAATATGAATTTATCTGAGAAGGGAACTTTTCAGTGCACTGGATAATACCTCGACTGAAATTCTCGAAATATGGAAAGAAGTTCTGATGCTTTACTCTTCTTCTGGTGAACAAGAAACAAACAAACAAAAACAAAAACAAACGAACAAAACAAAAAAACCTAGAAAAAATAAGCTGCTACAATATTCTATAGGAAAATTGATCACTATTCCTAAAAGAAAGTTTGAAACAATACAATAC
>NW_011269026.1:0-441 GCF_000146605.3 Meleagris gallopavo
CCCAGGGGTTGTGAAGCTCTGCGGGGAGCTGCTGGCAGCAAAGGTAGGGCCCCACTCTGCATCCCCTCCCACTGGGTCATGAGCTGCGCTAAAATCCCCTCTGCCCATTGTGTGGCTGCACGCCCTCAGAGAGGCAGGGCAGGGAGGGGAGCTGCGTTGTGCCGCACATGAGCGATTTGGGGTTTTTGTGGTCCAGGAGGAAGGAGCAAATTTCACTTTTGCAAGCATTCAGCTCAATGACAGCCGTGCAGTGCTGCGGGGCGGTGCAGGCAGGTTTTAGGGCTCACACACGGGGGGCTCAGCCTCTGCTGCAGAGCCCAGCTGTGCTGCGTTCCCCAACCCATGGGGCTTCGGGGTCCTCCCCAGCCACCTCCAAGGCTGCATCCCATGAACTGTACTGTTCTTGTACCAGGCTCTGCATTTCTCATTGAGTTTACAGGG
>NW_011269027.1:0-363 GCF_000146605.3 Meleagris gallopavo
TGGGCTGAGGGATATGAGGGCTTGTGGGCCTGAGGTCTCCGCTCTATCCTCTCCCTGGTGGTGTGAGACCGTGGAGCAGAGTGTAGACAGCTGCAAGGTTGGCACTGATGCTGCAAAGCAGTGTTCTGCAAGCAGACCTTCCCCTGTGCAGGACCAGGCAGAGGGAAGATGATTCCATCACCAGCAATCTGCTATTAGCAGCAGGTGCTTTGTCCACCCTGCTTCCAGCTGCTGCTAGAACTTGCAGTAATTCCCAGTGACCTCAATTTTTGCAAATCATTTTTGGGATTTTTTTTTATTTTTTTATTCCCTTTCTCCCCCTTCCCATTTTACTCTATTTTAATTTGTTGTTGTTTCCCTCCG
>NW_011269029.1:0-383 GCF_000146605.3 Meleagris gallopavo
CACGAGCGGTGGCAGCAGACCTGAGGCGCTGCCTGAATGCAGGAGAAAAGCCCGGGTCCTGGCCCACTCCACAGCCGACAGCAGCCGTGGGGCTGCCCGCGTGTCCCAAACACAACGACATCCCCATGATGCCAGAAACACCCGCAGAACGGGGCTGCAGCTGCCAGCCTGGCCTCCGCCACGTAGTGCGTTGGAAACGTTGCGCCCCGCTGGAATCGAGGCCAGAACCCAGCTCAGCCTGAACCGGGCTGGGGGGAGGAAGGAGTGGGTTGTGTGCTGGGGGGAAGGAGGATCCCCGTGGTTGCAACCCCTACAGCCACCCCACCTCGGGAGAGGCAGGGAAGAACAAACTGACAGTGGCATGATGGAACTCTCACTTTTAT
>NW_011269030.1:0-547 GCF_000146605.3 Meleagris gallopavo
AGGGCAGGAAAACTACTATACATCTGTGGAAGGGTAGAAAGGAAACTAGAGGTGTGGAGGGAAAATTTTTGCCCACAGATTTATTCAATTACATGACCTTTTCTTTTAGTATCAGTGTGAATCTGCGAAACATCACTGTGCTTTTATACAGACAATATAATCTTTCCCATCTCTTCTATTGCAAAATTTAGATGATACCTCCACACTGAATACAATTTCTTGAATTATATTGAGTCAAGAAAATTGATATCAGAATGGAGAGAATGATGGGTAAAAAACCTGAAGGCTATAATGAAGTGTGTTTATTAAAGTTCTCTAAAGAGAACAGTTTGAGAGAAAGAGAAAAACAAAAAATTGAGAAAAATATCGCTGCTAAAAACGAACAGAAAAAAACAAAAACCAAAAAGACAAAAACAAACAAAAAAAAGGAACTAACTACCCTAGTGATGCACAATGGAACTGAAATGTATCAGGCTATAATATAGCTGTAACACTACACAGGACACTGGAAGCCAAGTCTGCCTTCTTATATTGAGCTGATGAGCTA
>NW_011269031.1:0-311 GCF_000146605.3 Meleagris gallopavo
TGTCTCTTTCTTATTAGTGGGTGGAGACATGGCACTGATTTTGTCAATCACATCTGTTGGGATGTGACGACGGCCATCTTGCCACTTTATACCTAGGAACTGAATCTCCTGAGCAGGTCCTTTCACTTTGCTCCGCTTAATAGCAAAACCAGCACACAGAAGAATTTGGATTATTCGCTCTCCTTTCGTGAAGACTTCTTCTGCTGTATCGCCCCACACAACGATATCATCAATGTACTGCAGGTGCTCAGGAGCACTGCCTTGTTCCAATACAGTTGGATCAACCCATGGCAAATGGTTGGGCTGTGTTT
>NW_011269033.1:0-526 GCF_000146605.3 Meleagris gallopavo
GTTTTGGAAATGTGGTTACTTTATGTTGGAAATAATTTTTGTATGTGAAATTAACTTGCTCGGACTAGAAAGCACAGATATTTTTACTAAGATGCAATTATTTTCTTCTGATTTCTGTTCTATTTCAGCTCAGCGTAGTTTACTCAGCCAGGCTGGTTGTACGTGTGAGCGGACGGACGCTTCGAAGGAGCTGGAAGCTCTGCACTCTGACAGATGGCCCAGGAAACCTTACTGCCATAATCAAAGCTATGGTAATGTACATCAACAAAAGCAGAATCAACAAAGGAAGTGTTCTGTTCCAAACTTTGGCTTACGCCATATCTGCGAATATCCTGTACAGTGCTTTTGTAGCTGTGTTACCGAGACCAGCAGAAGTCTTTTTTTTCACCTAAACTCATAAATGAACTTAATTTGATTACACACTGGAGGAGGAATTGTGGTTTTTTATTAGAAATACATAGAGTTTGTATAATAGCTACCATCACTGAGACAGCGGAATAAATAGTTGCAGGTTGATCCTGTGTTG
>NW_011269034.1:0-532 GCF_000146605.3 Meleagris gallopavo
GTAAAGTCCAAAAGTCTGGGAGTAAGTGTCATGATGAGGAATGTAATGGAGTGTAATTGGGAGGAACTGGGAGGAATTTCTCGGAGTCGTGGTCTTTGTGGGTGCATATGTCCCATTTAAGGAAGGAAAGGAGTATTTCTTAGCAGAACTGCCATAGCATTTAGGGAAAATGTCCTATCCTTGGGAGAGAAGTGGTATTTGTGGGAGAAGATGTCCTATTCTTGGTTGCAAGTGTCCAATTTGGTCTTGTCATCTAGTCTTTTTGGGAGAAAACGTGAGTTGGTTGAAGAAAACAGGTATGCCTGGGAGAAAATACCATCTTTTTGGAAGCACAGGCCCAATTTCCAAGTGAAATGTGGTATTTCTGGGAGAAAATGACAAGTACGTGGGAGAAAAGTGGGCAACTGTGGGAAAGACTGACTTCTCTTGGAGGGCAAGTGTGGTATTTTTGGTGTGAAAAGGGGTCCTTTGGGGAGAAAACGGGGTGTAGATGGGAGAAAAATGTCCTCTTGAGGAGTGTCCAGCAGTATTT
>NW_011269036.1:0-502 GCF_000146605.3 Meleagris gallopavo
TTGAACACTTCCAGGGACGGCGACTCCACCACCATCCTGGGCAGGCCATTCCAGTGCCTGACCACTCTCTGAGAGAAAAAGTTGTTCCTTATGTCTTACCTAAATCTCCTCTGGTACAACTTGTGGCCATTTCCTCAGGTCCTGTTTGTTGCCTGGGAGAAGAAGCCAAACCCCTCCTCATCACAACCTCCCTTCAGGAATTTGTAGAGTGCAAAGAGGTCTCTCCTGAACCTCCTCTTCTCCAGACTAAACATTTCCAGCTCCCTCAGCTGCTCCTCATAAGACTTATGCTCCAGACCCCTCACCAGTTTTTGTTGCCCTTCTCTGAACATGCTCCAGGGCCTCAATGTCTTCTTTGTAGTGAGAGGCCCAAAAGTGAACACAATACTCAAGGTGTGGCCTCACCAGCTCTGAGTACGGGGGGATGATCACCTCCCTGCTCCTGCTGACCACACTATTCTAATGCAGGCCAGGATGCCCTTGGCCCTCTTGACCACCTGGA
>NW_011269038.1:0-459 GCF_000146605.3 Meleagris gallopavo
AATGAGAGAAATTAGAATGTAGTAATTGAGTGCCTGTTGCCCTTTAAAAAAAAAGTTTTGATATTAACCATGTCATTTTTCACTGATCTTTTATGCAGTCCCTCAGAGTATAGCAAATTATGTTTTTAGATGATTATTTAGCTGCTTTTATTTCGCAGTAAAAAGGATGAAATACTGGAGTGAAAAAAAAAAAGTGTAAATAATACATAAATCCTCAATGCAGAGGGATTTTTATAATGCTCTTTTCTATAAGGTAACATCATGCAGAACTTTGATTATCCCCTCAGTGAGGGGTGTAGTGCAAACTTCACTGTTCTTACAAACTTCTTCTGTGTGATTGTAAAGATTGGGCACGCTGTCTGTGTTCGTTGCTGTAGAAAGAATTGTGAACAGCTCTGTTAAGATGTAGTTGACTGCCTAAAGTGGCGTTTTGTACTTTCTAATGTGCATGACTTTTCC
>NW_011269040.1:0-441 GCF_000146605.3 Meleagris gallopavo
CAAAGGAAAAGGAAAAACAGACCCCAGAGCCCCCACAAGTATATTTTTGAGATATATTTTAGAAAAATCCTACAAATCTTAGTTTTAGTTTTATGGGCTATATGCTTCATAAGTAAACTAGGAAATAAAGCATCTATAAGTACAAATATATTCATAATTAGCTAGAAGAAGTGTTGCTAAAAAAAAAGAAAAGTGCAGTATTTAGACACATATGAACATTCCATGAAACTGCTTGTGGACTTCCACTTAACCATGAGGTTTTCTCCCTTCATTTAGAATATGACCGTATTTACCTAGAACATAACAATGATAAGGACAGTAAGATTTTTCTGACCTGGGCTGCTATTTTAGACTTTAAATGCTCACTTTAAAATAATAAGGAAAAAAAAAAAAAAGGACGAATAATAAAGCTAGTAGCTGCCTGTCTGCTTATTGGTTATC
>NW_011269043.1:0-527 GCF_000146605.3 Meleagris gallopavo
TACGGAGACTTTGTCTGAGTATACATGCAGAGATGAGTTTAGGAAAGCTAGGACTCAGCTTCAACTAAATCCTCCCAAGCATATAAAAGGCAACAAGGAAGGCTTCTAAAAACCTAGGAAGGAAAATGCTAGGGAAAATGTGGGGCAGGGTTCCTGGTGAAGGAGTTTATGGAAAAGGGTGTGATACTCAGTTCCTCCCTGAACTCCTTCTTTATTAGCCAGACTGGGCTTCATGGAATCCCAGGCGCCTGAGAAGGTGGGTAATTTTGATGCAAGGCAGATGTACTCTTGGTGAAAGAGAAAGTGATTGGGGAACACTGAAGCACAAGAGGATGTACAGGATCCTGAGTTGGAAGGATCCAAAAAAAACCCCAAGAATCACAGAAAGGCTTGGAGTAGAAGGGACTTTAAATCCCACCCAGTTCCAACCCCACTCAGTCCATCAGGATGCTCAGTGCCCCATCTGAGCTTGTCTGGAGCATTCCCAGGATGGGACATGTGCAGATGCTCTGGGCTACCTGTTCCCG
>NW_011269044.1:0-476 GCF_000146605.3 Meleagris gallopavo
GAAGTCTCTCACACTTCGTGACACAAGAAACTCACTTTTGCCTGGTGGGAAGGACAGTCCTTTCCCACTGCATCCCTCTGTGTGCTGAAAAGTGCAGTTGGCTCCACACGTCCCCAGATAAAGCATCTTTCTGCATTATATTCTGAGAGACACCCCACAAAGCCCACATCTGTGGGGCTGACAGCAGCACCAGAACTACCACAGCACAGCTGGGCTCGCTCCGGCCGTGGCTCTGCCCGTACTCTGCATGCAATTCACTGCTGCCTGCAACTCCTGGGGCTCCCACGCGTACACATCCTGCAGGTCCTACAGACACCTGAGGGCATCAGGTCTTCAGTGTCCGTAAATCCCGTGAAAAATCTCTCTGTAAGTCACCGTACTGTCTGGCTGGGACGCAGGCACTTGTCCGCCATTACATTTTGTCAGTGCTACTTGTCCGTCTTCATCACTTTTCTAGAGAAGGAATATCTGGTATG
>NW_011269045.1:0-420 GCF_000146605.3 Meleagris gallopavo
TTTTTGGGGAATTCTGGTCCCCCATTTGATGTATCCGTTACCTCCACGGATTTATCAGCTTCAGGCACGGTTGATAGTTTGTCTATTATATCTTCTTGTTTGTTCTCCATTCTGTCCAGCTTTTCAGCTACTTTTGTAATGGCTGAAACACAAGCTCGCAGAGGGCTTAAATGTAACTCAAAGTCTTGAAGTTTATTAACCAATTCACTTATAAGGGGTCTTCTTCCCTCTGCCATACATTGCTGCAAATGTGCTGGCGTACCTTCTGGTGCGGTCTTTGTGAATGTACGCCACATGTTTGGTGTACACCTGACTCTCTCGGGATCATGCTCTTGGTCTGGCTCGTCAGGATGAAATCGGGGCTATGTAGCATTTCCACCACAGCATATTCTCTTAAATAACAGATGCCTTCTTCCATAT
>NW_011269046.1:0-481 GCF_000146605.3 Meleagris gallopavo
GGGCCACAACGCTAGCGCATCTCATCTGGAGTGTTCACGGTCACGGATCTGAGGATCGTGGGTGAACTGTGGGTTTGTATTTCAAATCAGCACACGGAAGGTAACTGTAAATCCCGGGGATTAAGACCCCAAGCAACACGCAATGAGAACAGTCCCGGGAAGAACAGACAGAAAGCCTCGTTAGAAAGACAGTGCACCTAACCCAGATGCCTGTTGTGTGCCTGTACCTCTCATGGGTGTCATGTCATGGTCTGTAGCTCCCTCCTGCCTTTCTGCAAGGCTGCGCCTCAGAGGAAGGCCACTGGCATCAGCTTCTGACAGAAAGGAAACAAGAAAGACATGAAGAGCATCTCTTTGGAGGAAGACTTGAGCACAATCAGACACAAATTTCTGGTCTTCAAGCATAGTTTCTTCCAGTGCCTTTCTGCTGATTCAACACTGTCCCATTTCTGCAGTCAGCACAGATCTGCAGCATCCTTCC
>NW_011269047.1:0-425 GCF_000146605.3 Meleagris gallopavo
TGGGCCCTTCACGTGCCCTCAGAAAGCAGTCTTGGAGCAGTTAGTTCCGTGTTCCTGCAGGGACAGTGTTTGTGGGGAGGGACAGGTCATTGTGGAGGAGTGTGGGTCCCAGCTTGGCAGTGTCAAGTGCCCAGGCCAAGCCAGGTTTGCAGCAGCTCTTCTTCTGTGGCTTGATCCCAAGTAAGGGTCTTTTTCTTCCTATTGCTGTGCAGGGAAAGGGGAGAGCTTCTTGGACTCTGCAGAGTTTGAGTGCCGTCTGCTAAAGGTACAGCATTGCTGGGAGGCGCGGTGCAGAGAAGTGCTTGCCTGCCCCAGTAGCCCCGCTCCCATATGAGCCACTGTGGGACAGGAACAGCCTCTCAAACGCTGCTGCGGAGCGGCCGCACGCCTTTGTGGCGCTGCCTCTTCTGCTCTGTGCCAAGGCC
>NW_011269048.1:0-335 GCF_000146605.3 Meleagris gallopavo
CATTGGGTAGCGCTTGCACAATGGCATGCTGTACTCAGACTGTTTCTTGCTTTGTGTCTCAGGTTCCGCTCTTCTCTCCAGCCTAGAGAACACTCAAGTGGAGCAGCAACATTTGGCCTCCTGCATACCCTCGTATACTGCCACAGGAGGTGCTGGCTTGGTGCTTTTAATCTGTCAAGTGCTTCCATTATGTTTGCTTGATTCACTTCCCTCACCCTCACTAAGGCTTTTTTCTCATCAATTATGCTGAAATAAAAAAAAATAATAAACCACCATCACCAATAAAAAAAAAAAACACAACAAAACAAACAAGAACAACAACAACAAAACCAAAA
>NW_011269049.1:0-465 GCF_000146605.3 Meleagris gallopavo
CTCAGCCTGCCCCTCCTCTTGCTCCTCCTCCTGCTCCTCCTTCCGATCCACCTCCTGCTCCTCCTCGGCTCTTCTTGACATTTAGCAGGGCCATTTCTGACACTTTTCCTTCCTCTCTCCCAACTGCCTGACAGCACCTGCTGTCCTCTTTGTCCTCCCTTTGTGATACGTGCTCCCAGGCACCTCCAACTCACGTGCTGGGCTCAGATTTGCCCTGTGGCAGTGCCACCGCAGCTGGATCCAAAGGACTGCATCTGCCTTGGGGCCGCCCTGGTTTCTCCTCAGAGGCCACCTTCAACCTCCAGGGACAGCACCTGGGCACCTGCACTCTGTACACGTGCATACGAACACACGGCTTGTAACATCTGAGCACCTCCTGCTCCAGAGGGAGCATCCAAGCGCTCCGAGCCATAGCGGAGAAAATGACAGCTGCTAAACAAGGGCCAATCACCGAGCGCTACGGAA
>NW_011269051.1:0-380 GCF_000146605.3 Meleagris gallopavo
TTATAGGTATGAGGAATCTCCGCAAAGCAGACCTGGTGTAAGTACCACTGCTGGCATGTTTGTATCTCAGCACTGGAATTGCTGCCAGTCAGCTTAATGCTCCTGGGTAAAAAAGACCCCAGAATTTTATTCTTTTTCTTGAAAAGTGAAATTTCAGGAGGTGAAGTACGACATGCACTTGATTGGAACTTGGCAAATATTTAAAAGTAAAAAAAATTTAGAAGAGCCAGCAACTTCTGTTCAAATTCTGTATTTTGATGTTTGTTGCCCATGTAGTATTAGTAGTATGAAGTAGGCTTTTTTTTTTTAAATTTTACATACATCTACGTAAAGAGCTATGAACTCAGAATGTTTACTTTTGGGTCTGGTGAAGTATTTAG
>NW_011269052.1:0-380 GCF_000146605.3 Meleagris gallopavo
TTTCATGTCTCCCTTTCCCTCATTTTTCCTTCTAAGGCCCTAATTCTCCTTTTAAAACTTTTCACAAAGTTAAATTTAATTCTGCAAATTTAATCTGCGAATAGTGAATTTTTGCAGGGCCTACAAGCAGCAAGGGAATGCAATTCAAAGCAGGCTATTTCTATACGTCCCTCATAAAAAATACCAAGGATTGAATTACATCAAAGAAGGAAAACATGGTTTAAGAGACGCTGCAATTTAAAATCCAATTTAAAACATTCATCCCAAACAGTAGCAAAAGGTTGCACTAACTTCATTGTCCCAAACCTTTTTACTTGACAGAACCTAAACGACTTACCAAAACTACCTGTTCCTCTGAAAGCCACCGACATCAATGAACT
>NW_011269053.1:0-485 GCF_000146605.3 Meleagris gallopavo
CATGCTGGAGCTGTTTTGACAGCATTAGGATGAGGTTTTGTTTCCTATGGAACAAAAAAAAAAAAGGTTACTGAAATGTTAAGAAAAATGTTGTTTTGCCTTTGTTAAATATCATAACTCTGTTTTCAAGACGAGTCCTGAATCTTCCTGTTTTGCAGCAGGAACTGAAAAAGCGAAGTTGGGGGAAGGTGGTGGTATTTTCTACTATTCGCAACTGATTGAATTCTACACAAGACCACAATTCGATACTGCAGAAATCCAGACAGCTTCCTTCTGCAAATACCTTCAAACTATCAGGAGTAATTTTGGACTGATTTCAAAGTGACTGTTCTTCAGAGACTTTTCCTTTTCACTAAAGCCGAAACAATGTCAAAAAGAAAGAAAACGTGGTCATTTTAGGCAAGGGTGTTTCTTCCAATTTTGCGTAATTGACATAGACAATGAAAACTCACAGGTAATAGTACTTCACTGAGTTGATTAATTTT
>NW_011269054.1:0-423 GCF_000146605.3 Meleagris gallopavo
AGCTGTTGCAGGTGGAGATTTCACTCCCAGTTCATCATTTTCTCCTGCTTGGATAAAGCTGCCTGACTGGGGTCACCCCCACGAGCACTGCAGCAATCACGGTATGCTCAGCTGTGCAAAGCTGCTGCTCTGGAGCAACCGCCATGGGGAAATTGATGTGGGAACATCCCGTCCCCTCCCCACCGGCTCCTGGGAGCAGATCTGTGTGCTGATGTGCTGCTGATGCCCCATCTCTGTTGCAGGCTCCTCGTCCCCAGCTCGCCCCGGCACACCACTGGCCGCCTGCAGCACCCCACCACCCCCCACCACCCACGACCCCCCATCCCGGCCCAAGCTGCCCCCTGGCAAGCCCTCCGTCGCAGACCTGGTAGGTGCAGCATGCTTGCGTTCACAGGGGCTGCTTGCAGTTTTGTGCTATTTATG
>NW_011269055.1:0-438 GCF_000146605.3 Meleagris gallopavo
GTCAGCAGGGATGGGGTATTCACCATTTCTCTGGGCAACCTGAGCCACTGCCTCTCTAATAAAAAAAAAAACATTTTCTTTATACCCAGTCAAAAAATCCACTCTTTTAGTTTGAAACCTTTTCCCCTCATCCTGTTACACAGACCCTACTGAAGAGTCTGTCCCTTTCTTTTGTATGGCCCCTTATTAGATACCAAAGGCTGCTCTCGTATCTTCCTGCAGCCCTTCCCTCTCCAGGCTGCACAGCCTCAACTCTCAACCCGTCCTCATAGAGAGATGTTCCATCCCTCCTCTGGCCATGCTCCTGCAATTCATGTCTCTCCTGCACTGAGCACCCCCTGTTTGGACACAGACCCACCGTGAAACATGGGGCTGAGATGTGGATCTGTTCTACACTGATGCAAAATTTAAGTGTCTGTTGGGATGCTATAATTTTGG
>NW_011269056.1:0-340 GCF_000146605.3 Meleagris gallopavo
CTCTTCCTATTCAGAAAGGGAATTACCTTGTCAATTATAGTAGACAGGTGGTCCTTACAGGAAAGGGACTGAAAAAGCTCTATGCACAGCAGAGAGGAAACAGAGTGAGGAAGTAAGCTGTGGATAATCATTGGAGATGTAGCAATTCCAAAAATCAGTACAAGAGGAAATTCACCAATATGCTGACTATGGAAAGGAGGGGAGAAAAAAACAACAACAACTTAACAGTCACATTACAGAAACTCATGAAATAAACACATTAAGTTCCTACCACAGCATTGACCTCATGTGACTAAGCTGCAATGAAGAAAGAAAAAAAAAAAAAAAAAACAACAAGAAA
>NW_011269057.1:0-459 GCF_000146605.3 Meleagris gallopavo
TAGGGAAGGTGCTCCAGCCCTCTTTGATGCCTTCCTCTGGACCCTCTCCAACAGCTCAGCATCTTTCCTGCATTGGGAGCCCCAGACATGGACACAACAAAAACTGCAAAACAGAGAAACTTCAGAGTTAGTTTCTGAGCACTCATTTAATCATAATTTAATTTATTAATTAAAAGAGAAAACATCTAGAGACACTACATAACCCTATAGCCAACTAGCCAACCTAGTAATCCTTAATTCTGATTCTACTAAGACCTCCTTATTGACAGTATGTGATGGGATTCCCAGCAAGCGTGTGAATGACATTAAGTTGAGGGCAAAGTCAACATGCAGAGAAAAGCTTTACTTTTAGAGACCCTGAATATCCTAGCACATACAAAAAAAAAAAAAAAAAAGCAAACAATTTTACTAGTAGCAAATATACTACTGAAACTTCACAAAGTTCACGAAAGACAAATG
>NW_011269060.1:0-404 GCF_000146605.3 Meleagris gallopavo
ACATGTCCACAGTGGTCAGCTGGCTAAGTTTTGTAGTCAGAGTGCATGTGCATGTATTTGAAGGAGCTCTTGGCTGTTTCTGGGAGGAAGAAAAAAAAAAAAAAAAATTGCACATGTATACATAGTGAGAGGTAGGTGTGGGGATATTGGAGTACTAAACTGAGCTATGCAAATGGTACCAAATCCTTTCCAGACAAAGATAAATTTCTTGTCTATCTTGACAATATTTATTGAATATAAATCTTTAGAATATGCAATATGTTCTTCTCAGTGGGTTGTCACAGGTATAAGGTGATAAACACCTGCACAGACCATGATCTACCCCTCCATAACTTCTATTTGCAGCTGAACAGGATATGGTTCACTCCAAGCCCGGAAATGACAATATTTTCTCCAGTACAATG
>NW_011269061.1:0-437 GCF_000146605.3 Meleagris gallopavo
TCCCGTCCTCAGGAGCGCGGAGCTCGGCGCATCCCCGCTGCCGCTCCGGGAAAGAGCCGCTCCATCCACCAGGTGGCAGCAGGGGGCTGCGCTGGGGCTGGCGTGAAACGGGCGGGGAGAGCTTGGTGTGGAGTGTAAAATTGGTTTTCTGGCTGCTGGGAGCGAAACCCCACACGTGAAGAGTCAAGACGCCTATAACACAAAGGTGCAGAAGTGGATGCTTCTTTTAATGAAAATCTGAATACAGAGATCACGGATTTCGGTCAATGACAATAAATGTAAAGTACGATAATTAAAACAACAACAACAAAAGGCTTAACGTTAATCTGTACAACAAGGAGATGCCTTTTTGTTTCCTAAAAATTAAGAAAATCATGGTCTGGTCTCTCAGGTGGGAAAACCAGATCAGGTTTCATGGGTAGATCTGAGTGTGAAAA
>NW_011269062.1:0-643 GCF_000146605.3 Meleagris gallopavo
CTTTTTCTTTAGAAACTTCAAATTCAGGTCAAGCATTATCTTATTACTTTGTATAGCAAAATGCAGATATGCTTTCCCCCACTTGTACATTCCTTGTGCACAAATGTATTTCCACAAAAAGCTGAGAATTACTTCTTCTGCCACTTTGTAGTTTCTCCATTAAGGTTACAAGTCAATGCTTGAAGGCTTCACATTGCATTAGGTTATCAAAATTTCATTACAGTTCGCTATTCAAGTCTAGGGGAGTTTCCAGCAGTAAGACTTCAAATTAATACAAACATTTGAAGAATTAGGAACTTCTGTTCCCTTCATCTACCTAAGCACAAAACATAATGCTAGCTTTGGAAAGCAGATCATCGTGCTAATGTAGAAATACTTTTGATTATTTAAGAAGCTTCTCTAGCACAAGCAAAACCAAACAACTTATCTGGTTGTTTGTTATAGTTTTCATGGAAATAAATGAGCCATTACTTTTGAAGCAACCTATATACAAAAAAAATATATCCATGACCTAATGAAAGTTAGAGACAGGGGCAGCAGAAACTAGCACTAGGCACAAAAAAAAAAAAAAAAAAAAAACGAGAAAACTAAGACAACAACCAAAATAGACAAGAAATAGAGACTACTTACGTATAACTTACGT
>NW_011269063.1:0-591 GCF_000146605.3 Meleagris gallopavo
CTGTGCCACAAGCACACCCCCCTTTACGCGTGCAGGTTAGCACTGAGCTCATCCCACCAACCCATAAAGAAAAGAACCAAACACGTGAGAGCCAGCCCCGGCCCCGGCCCTTCCCCACTGGCGCAGGCTGATCAGGATACAGCCAGGATCCGTGCAGCTCCGAAATAGGCAGCACACCTGGGAGAGTCACCTCTTAGCACCCAACCTCCAAGCTGAGCCTCAAGCCTTGCAGGCCAGGAGTGTGCACATATACATACACACACACACATACATGTACAAACACACACATACATGTACAAACACATACACGTACACACACACATACACGCACACAGACACATGTACACACATATGTAGATACACATACATGTACACACATGCACACGCACACATACATGTACACACATACATGCACACACACACATACATGTACACACATACATGCACACACACACATACATGCACACACACATACATGCACACACACACATACATGCACACGCACACATACATGTACACGCACACATACATGCACACACACATACATGCACACGCACACATACATGTACACACATACATGCACACACACAC
>NW_011269078.1:0-523 GCF_000146605.3 Meleagris gallopavo
AATCCCTCTGGGACCACCAACAGCATCCATCCCCACCGTGGCCACCAACCATCACCCTCAATAGGGCCATGGAATCATTAGGGTCCGAAATCCCTCTGGAACCACCAAACCACCACCACCGTCACCCACCAAACTACATCTCTGAATGGGATCATGGAACCTTTAGGGCTGGAAAATCCCTTTAGGGCCACCAAATCCAACCACCACCAATGCCAGCCATCAAACCACGTCCCTAAATGGGGTCATGGGGCTTTTAGGGTCAGGAAATCCTTCTGGGACCACCAAGACCGTCCATCCCCACAACAGCCACTGACCATCTCCCTCAGTAGGGTCATGGAACCATTACGGTTAGGAAATCCCTTTAGGGCCACCAAATCCAACCGCCACCAATGCTACCCACCAAACCAAGTCCCTAAATGGAGTCATGGGATCATGAGGGTTGGGAAATCCCTCTGGGACCACCAACAGCATCCATCCCCACCGTGGCCACCAACCATCACCCTAAATGGGGTCATGGAACCAT
>NW_011269084.1:0-660 GCF_000146605.3 Meleagris gallopavo
CCAGTTACGCAGGCACTTCGTGACGCCTTCTTAATCCCTAATTAACAGCACATCAGCGGCTAATTAACGGCTAATTAACTGGAGATATGGCTTTGGCAGCTGTAGTGGCACTTAGTAATGCCTCATTAATCCCTAATTAATGGCTAATTAGTAGCTAATTAACGGCTAATTAACTGGAGATTTGGTTTTGCCAGTTACGCAGGCACTTCATGACGCCTTCTTAATCCCTAATTAACAGCTCATCAGCGGCTAATTAACGGCTAATTAACTGGAGATATGGCTTTGGCAGCTGTAGTGGCACTTAGTAATGCCTAATCCTAATTAATGGCTAATTAATGGCTAATTAACGGCTAATTAACTGGAGACGTGGCTTTTCCAGTTGCGCAGGCACTTTGTGATGCCTTATTAATCCCTAATTAATGGCTCATTAGTAGCTAATTAATGGCTAATTAACTGGAGATTTGGTTTTGCCAGCTGTAGTGGCACTTAGTAATGCCTCATTAATGCTTCATTAATGGCTAATTAGTAGCTAATTAACGGCTAATTAACTGGAGACGTGGCTTTGCCAGTTGCACAGGAACTTCGCGACGCCTTCTTAATCCCTAATTAACAGCTCATCAGCGGCTAATTAACGGCTAATTAATGGCTAATTAACTGGAG
>NW_011269122.1:0-498 GCF_000146605.3 Meleagris gallopavo
GAGGACCAAGTTTGGAGGACCAAGTTTGGAGGACTTCCAGTGGAGGACTTCCAGTGGAGGACTTCCAGTGGAGGACCAAGTTTGGAGGACCAACGTTGGAGGACCAATGTTGGAGGACTTGCAGTGGAGGACCAACTTTGGAGGACCAACTTTGGAGGACTTCCAGTGGAGGACCAATATTGGAGGACCAACTTTGGAGGACCAAAATTGGAGGACCAACTTTGGAGGACCAACTTTGGAGGACTAACTGTGGAGGACCAAGTTTGGAGGACCAATGTTGGAGGACCAATGTTGGAGGACTAATGTTGGAGGACCAACGTCGGAGGACCAACTTAGGAGGAATAATGTTGGAGGACTAATGTTGGAGGACTAATGTTGGAGGACCAATGTTGGAGGACCAACTGTGGAGGACTAACGTTGGAGGACCAACGTCGGAGGACCAACTTTGGAGGACTAATGTTGGAGGACTTCCAGTGGAGGACCAATGTTGGAGGACCA
>NW_011269128.1:0-338 GCF_000146605.3 Meleagris gallopavo
TAAGCCCCCCATGACCCCATAACCCCATAACCCCATGTGACCCCATGACCCCATGTGACCCCATGACCCCATGTGACCCCACAGCTGGTTTGACAAATCCTTCACGCTGGTGGTTTACCGGAACGGCAAACTGGGCGCCAACCCCATAAGCCCCCTGACCCCATAACCCCCCATGACCCCATAACCCCATGTGACCCCATAAGCCCGTGTGACCCCATAACCCCATGTGACCCCATAACCCCGTGACCCCACAGCTGGTTTGACAAATCCTTCACGCTGGTTGTTTACCAGAACGGCAAACTGGGCGCCAACCCCATAAGCCCCCTGACCCCATAACC
>NW_011269150.1:0-499 GCF_000146605.3 Meleagris gallopavo
GAGGTGGGGCTACTGTGTGCTGTGCTGTGCTGGTGTGCAGTGTTGCATGCTGTGCAGTGCTGTGCTGGTGTGCAGTGCTGCATACTGTGCAGTGCTGTGCTGGTTGTGCAGTGCTGCAAGCTGTGCAATACTGTTCTGGTGTGCAGTGCTGTGCTGCTGTGCAATGCTGTGCTGGTGTGCAGTGCTGCATACTGTGCAGTGCTGTGCTGGTGTGCAGTGCTGTGCTGGTTGTGCAGTGCTGCAAGCTCTGCAATACTGTTCTGGTGTGCAGTGCTGTGCTGGTGTGCAGTGCTGCAAGCTGTGCAATGCTGTGCTGCTGTGCAGTGTTGCAAGCGGTGCAATGCTGTGCTGGTGTACAGTGCTGCATACTGTGCAGTGCTGTGCTGGTGTGCAATGCTGTGCTGGTGTGCAGTGCTGTGCTGGTTGTGCAGTGCTGCAAGCTGTGCAATACTGTTCTGGTGTGCAGTGCTGTGCTGCTGTGCAATGCTGTGCTGGTGTG
>NW_011269155.1:0-315 GCF_000146605.3 Meleagris gallopavo
GTAAAAAGAGGTATTTCTTGGAGAAAAAGGGGTATTTTCGTGTAAAAACCGGTATTTGTTGGTGAAAAAGGGGTATTTTCGTGTAAAAACAGGTATTTGTGTTAGAAAAAGGGGTATTTTCGTGTAAAAACAGGTATTACCTTGAGAAAAAGGGGTATTTTCATGTAAAAAGAGGTATTTCATGGAGAAAAAGGGGTATTTTCGTGTAAAAACAGGTATTTCTTGGACAAAAAACGGTATTTTCCTGTAAAAACAGGTATTGGTGGGAGAAAAAGTTGTATTTTCGTGTAAAAACAGGTATTTGTGGGAGAAAAA
>NW_011269162.1:0-371 GCF_000146605.3 Meleagris gallopavo
AGTCAGGTGGTGTGGTGCCAGCACCTGCAGTGGGGTCAGGAGTCAGCCAAGCAGTGGAAAAGCTTTGGTCTAAGATCCCGGGAGATTTCATGGATTTTTTTGGAGCAAGACAGGCTCTATTTTGGGACTGACTTATCTTTTTTTATAGGAAAGGAACACCAGTTGTTCCTATTGCCCTCAGCCCCTCAGGATCATCTGTTACCATTTGTGTTAGGCTGTCCATATGCAGGGCAGATGGGAAACACCTGAGAAGCAGCCTCCTGCTCCTCTTCCCCATGCTGCCCTCCCCTGCACAGCCCTGCTTACCGGGTAGCTTGTCTGGAATTGGTTCCATGGCCATTTGAGTCTCATTCTGCCAGCATGGCCGCGTT
>NW_011269167.1:0-329 GCF_000146605.3 Meleagris gallopavo
ATCGCCTCACCACCACACGGAATAGCCTCACCACCACACGGAATAACCTCACCACCACAGAATCGCCTCACAACCACACAATATCGCCTCACCACCACAGAATCACCTCACCACCACACAATCGCCTCACCACCACAGAATCGCCTCACCACCACACAGATTCGCCTCACCACCACACAGAATCGCCTCACCACCACACAGAATCTCCTCACCACCACAGAATCGCCTCACCAACACAGAATCGCCTCACCACCACACAGAATCGCCTCACCACCACAGAGAATCGCCTCACCACCACAGAATCGCCTCACCACACAGAATCGCCTCAC
>NW_011269202.1:0-475 GCF_000146605.3 Meleagris gallopavo
GGACAAAATCAATTTATGTTCATGGGGTGACTGGAGGTTCCCAAGAGCTGACTATGGTGGAGGCCAAAATCAGCCTCACTGGTAAAGACTGGCAAAAGCACCCTATTGTGACTGGCCCAGGGGCTCCACGTATACTTGGTATTGATTACCTCAGAAGGGGATATTTTAAGGATCCCAAAGGGTATCGATGGGCCTTTGGAATAGCTGCTGTAGACACAGAAGGTGTTCAGCAGTTGTCTATTTTGCCTGGCCTGTCAGAAGATCCATCTGCCGTGGGGTTGCTACGAGTGAAAGAGCAACAAGTACCGATTGCTACAAAAACGGTGCACAGACGGCAGTACCGCACCAACAGGGATTCCTTGCTCCCCATTCAGAAGCTGATTCACCAACTAGAGAATCAGGGAGTGATTAGCAAGACTCACTCACCTTTTAACAGCCCCATATGGCCAGTGCGTAAAGCCAGTGGAGAATGGAG
>NW_011269220.1:0-339 GCF_000146605.3 Meleagris gallopavo
GCACTGCTGGTTCATGGTCAACTGTTGGCCAACCAGGACACCATCAGCCTTCGTGGCCACCAGGACGCACTGCTGATTCATGGTCAACTGTTGGCCAACCGCTGGCCAACCAGGACACCATCAGCCTTCGTGGCCACCAGGACACACTGCTGGTTCATGGTCAACCGCTGGCCAACCAGGACACCATCAGCCTTCGTGGCCACCAGGACACACTGCTGGCTCATGGTCAACTGCTGGCCAACCAGGACACCATCAGCCTTCGTGGCCACCAGGACACACTGCTGGCTCATGGTCAACTGTTGGCCAACCAGGACACCGTCAGCCTTCGTGGCCACCAGG
>NW_011269221.1:0-596 GCF_000146605.3 Meleagris gallopavo
ATCACCACATGTGATGTCACACCCCCATAATGACGTCACAACCCCCATGTGACGTCACACACCCCATGTGCTGTCACACCCACCAATGTGACGTCATAACCCAAAAAAGTGACGTCACACACCCCATGTGACGTCACAACGCCCATGTGACGTCACACGCCCAAAATAACGTCACAGACGCCATTTGACGTCACACCAGCACATGTGATGTCACACCCCCATAATGACGTCACAACGCCCATGTGACGTCACACACCCCCATGTGACGTCACACACCCCCTAAAATGATGTCACACAGCCCAAATGACGTCACACACCACATGTGACATCACACACCCTATGTGATGTCACAACCCCCAAGTGACGTCACACGCCCATAAATGACGTCACACACCCATTGTGACATCACAAAACCAAAATGACGTCACACACCCCAAGTGATGCAATACCCCCAAAATGACATTACACACCCCTAAAATGACGTCACACACCCCATGTGACGTCACACAACCACATGTGATGTCATACCCCAAAATGACGTCACAATCCCCATGTGACGTCACACACCCCATGTGACGTCACACACCCCCATGTGA
>NW_011269224.1:0-319 GCF_000146605.3 Meleagris gallopavo
TTCCCCTCAGCATCATTGCAATCCCTTCTGTTACCCATTTTCTGCAGATAGGGCATGACTTACGAGCATGAGACAGCAGAAGTCTCAATAGCGTGAGACACTTACTGGTAAACCTTTGCTGGGTTTTTGCCATCTAAAAGCCCTCTGCAAGTGTCAGCAGGATGTTAAGAAATCTAGAGCTTAAGACCAGCCTTGTCTGCCAGCACGAGGCAGTTGAGAGCACAGCAACAACTTCTTTTGTTCAAGCAACTTTGCTGTAAGGAAGCAGCCTGAGGCAGAAAATGGGTAACAGAAGGGATTGCAATGATGCTGAGGGGAA
>NW_011269226.1:0-750 GCF_000146605.3 Meleagris gallopavo
AGCATCTTGTACTGGGGACCATAGAGCAGGAGACCTCCCCACATCTCCTAAATCCTTATTTTGCTGTAGACCAGAATGTGGTGGACTTTCTGGGCTGCAAGTTTACACTGCTGGTTCATGTTGAGTTTCTAATCCACTAATACCCCCAAGACTTTCTCAGGTCTGCTCTTAACCCATCCATTGCCCAAACTGTGTTTGTGCTTGGTATTTCCCTGACCCAGCTGCAGGATCCTGCACTTCACCTTGTTGAATTTCATGAGGATCACATAGGTCCACTTCTCAAGTCTATCCAGGTCCCTCTCAATGTCACTCCTTCCCTCCGGTGTGTTGGCTGTACCACATAGTTCGGTGTAGTTCACAGACTTCCTCAGAGCACACTTAATCCCCCTGTCCACGTCACCAACAAAGATGCTAAACAGTGCCTGTCCTAATAACAACCCCTGAGGGACACTTGTCACTCATCTTCAGCTGGACTTGAAGCCATTGACCACAACTCTTTGAATGCAGCCATCCAGCCAATTTCACCACACATTCCATCCATCAAATCAGCATCTCCTGTATTTAGAGACAAGGATGACTTGTGGAACAGAGTCAGATGCTATGCACAAGTCCAGATTGATGATGTCAATTGCTGTTCCCTTACTACCAGTGCTGTAAACCCATATCTTGCTCCAATTTATAGGAGGGAGAGGAGGTTCTTTTAATATTATATACCCAGCATGAGATTAAGAAACAACGGTTCAAATGTTG
>NW_011269233.1:0-1340 GCF_000146605.3 Meleagris gallopavo
ACAAATGTATGGAACCAGGGGAGTACCAACGTGCTTGTATTTAGGGAACGCTTACGGCTGTGCTAAAAAACTGCATGCACGGAAATGTTTTAGTGACAAAATAGCTCCAAATTGGTTTCTGGCTTAAAAACTTCTAAAGTAGAGGAAGAGAAATGGTGGCAGAGGGAAATGAGAGCTCTGGTCAGGGTCTGTCGTATGGGAGGCGTTCCTTTGGAGCAGCCATGCTAAGCAGAAGTGAAGTGCTGTGACAAATAAGGGCTTTTTCCTTTGCCCTCCAGCTGCCTCAGGCCAGAGCTGGTGCTGTTCTGCTGTCCAAGCTCCTACCTTGGGCACGGGGCACAGGGATGGCAGTGCTGCAGTGCAGGCTCGCTGAGTTCTTGTGGCCTGGGAGATGAATACAGGTGGTGAGCACTGAAGAAGCAGCAGGCAGAGGAGAGGAGCAAACACAGAGCCTGCAGTGTTACAGGGTAGCAGTAAAGTTTTGGCACAGAGCTCCAAAAGGGAGCACTGGTGAGACGAATGGCACGCCAAGCTGCATAACCAGGTCATTTTCGAGGTCTGCTGTAATTCTTCATCTCCTGTGTTTCCTTGTTTCCATGTTTAAGTGCAGTGGGAAGACAAATGGTGGTGACCTCCCCGTTGTGCTGGGTACCTACTGGGGACGTGAAGCAACCCCCCCAGCCCAGCGTGCCTCATAGGAGGTTCCTTAGGAGACACCAGCACCTGTTGAAGCACTTACTTCACATTTGGCACCAATCCCAAGCAAGTCTTTTTGTAGCAACAAAACCATACGTACAGAGCAGGCAAAAAGCACGGCTCGTTCCAACGCTGCGCATCGCAGCTCTGCGCCGGAGGCTGGAACAGCGTGGTGCTCCTCTGCTCTCCTGTGTTGCACGGTGTGTCAGAGGATGGAAGTGCGAGGTGGGGGGGTCCGGGTGGTGCTTTGTGGCTGGGATCTCTGGGCTGTCTGATTCAGGTGTTCTGTTTGGACCCAGAAGTGCTGGCACACCGTCAGTGTTCCTTTTGTCACCATCAGCTCTGCTCAGCCCCACTCCCACCACCGCTGCTGAGCGCAGGGCTCTGCTTTGACCTCGCTGCCAACACGAGCAGCGTGGCTCTGCCTCACCTCGCTGGAAACATCTCTGCTCCACCTCAGAGGCAATATGGTGAGGCTGTAGTGCCGTTTCCTTTGCTTTAAGGAAGGGTAAAGAAACAAAGCACGCGTATAAACATCCAGTTTGGGTGATGCCCTTTGTTTTCTAGTACTTTTCCAAACTTTGCTCTTCAAAATTCTGGCATTGCGAGGCAAAGGCTTTAAGATCCCCGGGTACCGAGCTCGA
>NW_011269236.1:0-380 GCF_000146605.3 Meleagris gallopavo
AGATATCGTATAACTTCGTATAATGTATGCTATACGAAGTTATTACCAGGTCTCATAAAAAGCCCTTATTTTATGCAGAACATGGGACTATGCTGATAGAATCTATGCTAACTGGAATCTTTTTAAAAGCAATGTCCACATTTATTTTTAAATAAATATTTTTAATTACTGTAGCACTACAGAGCCAGCGAGGTCCATAACTCAATTATGTGAGGTGCTGCACAAAAACACATGAAAAGGAATGCTTGCAGTCCCACTGCACAGTTAAATTCCAGCCCACTCTACATTTAAGCTGGGAACAACCATCCGTTTGCAGTAATCCTGTGTTGTGCATGCCTTACAAAAACCTATCCTGCTATTTGCCTCAGTTACAATTATGA
>NW_011269237.1:0-375 GCF_000146605.3 Meleagris gallopavo
TTTTTTTCTTTCTTGGAAGATGCAAGTAAATTTTACAAGGACAAATCTGAACCCACAGGTTTCTTTCTCATAAGATAGTTAGCAGGTGAGTAAGGTTGTTTCAGGAAATGTGCTCTGCCTCTACCACCAGAAGTCCTTCTTGGATTATTCTTTGTAAAATTTGGTAGGTCCCAAGAGTCCTCTGACCAGGACTGCACATACTGCATAAACACAGAATAAAAAAAAAAAACAAACAAACAGAAAAACCCTCTTTTAAAAAAAGTTGGTGACTTAGACAAGGGACAAAAAGAACATCAGTGAGTGAGGTATGTTATTGAAATTTATGTCAGTGAAAATACATTGTAGCTACATTTATTTTAACAGATGAAATGGTGT
>NW_011269241.1:0-315 GCF_000146605.3 Meleagris gallopavo
GTTGAAGTTCAACAGCAAATCTGCCAAAGCCATAGCATTAGAAAAAGTAAAACAGCATAGCAGTATAAAAATAACTTGTCTGATGTTCTAGCTTTCTAACACTATCAAGAGATGTTTAAGGAAAAAAAAAAGAGACAAACTTTGAAACTAAGAAAAGCTTTTATTCTTGCAGTTGAAAAGGATGAGATTCCTGGAGGTCAGCTCCATCAAGGAAACTCAATTCTCTGTTCAAGCCCATCACTTTCAAAGCTAGGACAAAGTTCTTAAGAATCTGAAAGAGTCAGCTCCTGCGTAAATTGTGGTGCAGAGTGTTTC
>NW_011269243.1:0-373 GCF_000146605.3 Meleagris gallopavo
TATTTCAGCAAGTAACAGCAGGGCTCCCCTACTACGCTGTATGATCTTGCTCTCATAACTAATTTCTCCTTGTAAAAGGAATGCTTTTGCTTGCTCAAGTAAAAAAATAAAAAATAAAAAATCACGTGCCTGTAAAGCCTGGTAGTTTAACAGTGCTGTAATTTTAATGTGTTGTTTTGTCCTACAGCATGCTCTGCTTCATTTTTGATCTAACATGAGGCTTGTGTCATTAGACTATAAGAAGAAAAAGCAAATAAGAGTTAGGAAGCTTTCGACTTCACTGTAGACTATTTTATTCTAGAAGAAAAAAAATAATGTAGTGCGTAATACAATGAAAACCATAGTCTAACAGCAAATGCTCATGCATCTGATC
>NW_011269247.1:0-312 GCF_000146605.3 Meleagris gallopavo
AAAAGTGCTTAAACTATTTTTTTTTTTTCCCACTAGAAACAAGTGTATTTTCCTTTAATGTGGAAATTCAATTCACATTCTTTAGGATATCACCACGTTGTCTTGCTTAAGTGGTTATTGCAAAGTCCCCAGTGGCTGGAAAATGGGAAACATCACTCCCTTAGTCAAGAAAGAGAGAAAGGAATACTTGGGAAACAAGAAGACAGTGAATCTCACGTCTGTGCCTGGGGATAGTCATGGATAGATCCTCTTGGAAGAGATGTAATGGACACATGTGAGATGAGGAGGTGATCCGAGACAGCCAGTATAGTT
>NW_011269248.1:0-323 GCF_000146605.3 Meleagris gallopavo
GTGAAGGGCAGTGTTGGTAAAGCTTGTTGAGTGATACAATGCTTTTCTTACATAAGAGAAATGAAGAGGCCTCTTCTCAGTAGCAATTGAACACATTTTATGAGCAGTAAATGCACTGTAGAAGAAAAAGCAATGTCTGTAATTTAGGTGGGTTGGGTTTTTTTGACATAACTTGTTACGAACTAGTTCACTGGGTTTTGTACAGAAGAGGAGTGAAATCAGCAATCACAGGAGAGAGGAAAAAAAATTAAGTTTTCTATCAGTTCAAAGCCAAGATTCAAAGCCAGTTTTTAATGGTCTTTTTTTTTTTTTTTTTTTTGATT
>NW_011269249.1:0-347 GCF_000146605.3 Meleagris gallopavo
GACACAGCTTCCAGATGTAAGAAAGCCCAAGTCCCTTTTTTTTTTTCCTGTTGGGAAAAGGTTGAAGAAGATCCTCCACGATCTGAAATGGGATTGTCTATAATGCCATGCTCCCCAGAACGGGACTTTTCTCCAGCTGCCTCTCTTGTGGCAGAGACTCTGGTAGTGCTGCAGTAGTTTCCCTAGCCCTGCCCAGGGATAGTTTTGTATCGTAGGTTATGCTTGAGGTGAGAAGCTAGTTTTCACTGTAATGGAGCAAATACAGAGTTACTGGAGATGAGTGCAAGGCTGTTAGTCTCGTTCAGTGCTGCAGGTGGGTTCCCTGCTTATTTGGAGGATAAGGGACC
>NW_011269254.1:0-393 GCF_000146605.3 Meleagris gallopavo
CCTGCGCCGTCCGCCCGTCCGCCCGCCCGTGCCTCCCTCCGTCCCTCCGTCCCTGCCGCCGCCGCTCCGTCCGGGCGTCCTCCGCGTCGGGAGCGGCGACCGCTTCGCCTCCGAACGGGGCCGTGTCCCCGTCGGGTCCTTCCGATCGCGACCTCAGGTCAGACGTGGCGACCCGCTGAATTTAAGCATATTAGTCAGCGGAGGAAAAGAAACTAACGAGGATTCCCTCAGTAACGGCGAGTGAAGAGGGAAGAGCCCAGCGCCGAATCCCCGCCCCGCGGTGGGGCGCGGGAGGTGTGGCGTACGGAAGCCCCCATCCCCGGCGCCGCTCTCGGGGGGCCCAAGTCCTTGTGATCGAGGCCCAGCCCGCGGACGGTGTGAGGCCGGTAGCGG
>NW_011269260.1:0-368 GCF_000146605.3 Meleagris gallopavo
TCCCTTCTCTGTCCAGGACTGGGTGCAGCAGATGCTTTATCCAATGTGCAGCAAAGTCCAGGCAGTTAGCACCTGAAAGCGACTGGCTTTGCAGCAGGAATTCTCATTCCTTTTCTTTTAGAGAACCAAAGCATTGAAAATTCTACATGTTTATGACACAGTTAAAGACAAAAAAAAAAACCCAAACATTTATACTGCATATTAAATGCTGTTTCTAGCAGAGATTTGGAGACCTTGAAATCGTTTCACAACTGCCTGCTCTAAGCAGCAGCCTTGTCCTCTTCCAAAGGAGAAAGAGGAACAAACTGCTGAAGGTGTCTATAGATCCACTTTTGAATACAACACAAAGAGCTTCGTGCTGACTTCAG
>NW_011269263.1:0-324 GCF_000146605.3 Meleagris gallopavo
GAACACAAAGGTAACAGATGATGTTTACTTATCATATTGCTCCATTAGCCTTAAGTATTAATTATGTTGAGGATCACATTAAGTATGATTGTCTTTCCTCTCATATAAGTAAACAGTACTTCAGCTAGAGACCAAAAGTGCTTTTTCCAAGCTACAGAGAGATTCAGCGCATCTTGACCAACATTCACTTTTGAGGTAGTACTAATTTACTTTGTATTGCTGGCTCAAAAAAAGAAAAAGAAAAAGGAGGGAAAAAAAAAAAAGAGAGAACACATCTAAAGTATACTCACTGTAGTTATAGGAAAAAGAAAAAAAAAGACAAAA
>NW_011269267.1:0-337 GCF_000146605.3 Meleagris gallopavo
CTCAGTGCCAGCTTCTCAGACTGTCTTCAAGGCTTCCTTCAAGATTTTATCTTATTGTATGAGACTCGCTCCACCAGGCAACCTAGCAAACAAAACGTGGTGGGGCAATAAGCAGCCTTAATTGTTGGGGGAAGAGTAGTCCCTGAGCTCATCTAACTCTGAAATGACTGAAGCACAAACCAGCTCCACTTCGCTGAGCGTCTGGGTCAGGGAGCGTCCCTGCAATGCAGATCAGTCTCTCTAACTATACATAACAGTGTTGGTTTTTCCAGATGATTTTTCTTTACACCTTACATAAAACAAGGTGTTTGAAATGCTGCAGTCCCTTCTTCCATGG
>NW_011269268.1:0-308 GCF_000146605.3 Meleagris gallopavo
TATTTGGTGACTTTCCATTAGACATGTAAGCAATGGAGTGAAATCATCTTGTCATATGTTAAGTCCTTGTAAACCTGACTTAAAAAAGTACTATGTATGTATATAACCATACCACAGGATATTACAAGAGATTTTTCACAAAGAGAATGGTCACTCTGAAACAGGTTGCCCAAGGAGGTTGTGGATGCCCCATCCCTGGAGGCATTCAGGGCCAAGCTGGATGTGGCTCTGGGCAGCCTGTTCTAGTGGTTGGCAACCCTGCACATAGCAAGGGCGTTGAAATTAGATAATCATTATGGTTCTTTACT
>NW_011269270.1:0-358 GCF_000146605.3 Meleagris gallopavo
CTCAAATGTCACCCAGTAATACACTTCCAAAGATGTGTATTTCTTTTAAGAAAAAAGAGGAGTGCTGAATCCTCTTGACTCCTTGCATGACACTGTAGGATTACAAGCAAACTAAAAAAGAAATTAAATAGAAAAGATGAAAAAAAAATGCAGCCCATAACAGCTCACTTGAATTTACATTTGAAAAGAAAGTATACATTACTGCTTCCAAATTAAGCAGACAAGTCATTATATCTGGCTCAGGCAGAAAACCTACAATCATTCTTGAACTCGTGATCTAAACCACCACATTATTCTAAGAAGCTATAATGAGAAGGAGAAAAATAAACCAAACTATCTGTTTTCAAGATTTACATCA
>NW_011269271.1:0-319 GCF_000146605.3 Meleagris gallopavo
AGATCATAGATAAGCACTTTGTGTTTGGAGGCGTTAGAACTTAGATTTTTTTTTCTTCGTTGCTTAAACTTTTTTCCCCAAGTCCAGCCCCCTGTGATTCCCGTTGGGGAAGCAGTGTGAGGGAGGTGAGCCCAAGCAGAAAGGCAGCGGTGCCTGGAGCTCTCTGTCACATCTGTGCCCATCTCAGCAGCTTTGGTGCTGTCTTGTGTGCATCCTCCTGGAGGATGTGGTGCAGAGCTCCGAGCCTGGTGTTGGTGGGACGCAGTGTGCAGAGGTGGTTCCCCTTGTCACGGAAAAGAAACCTTGCTGTTTCCAGCAT
>NW_011269275.1:0-462 GCF_000146605.3 Meleagris gallopavo
CTATGTATTATTTGTATGAAATACATGTTACAAAGAAAGAAGCACAACTTTTGGTATACGTTCTCTTTAGAGAAAAATGCAAAAGCAAAACGTTATTGAGTAGTTCAAAATGTGGTGTAGTAGGTTGAAAATGTACCCAGCTTGGAGTTATTTTCATGTTCTTATGCTCCCTCTTGACTACAAAGAAAGCAGTGGTTCTTCTTAAGCTTCAATGACCAAAACCCAATTTTGTTTTGTTCTTGTGCTACCTTTTTTAAAAAAAAAAAACGGACGTAACATTAGTTATGTTTCTCTGCTATGTGTCTGTAATTAGTGCAGCAGCTCACTCGTGCTCATTTTCTCTTAGATAACCCTTTTGGAAGAAACAATTTAAGCCATTTAACATTCAGTGCATTTTCAGAGTTCTTTGACAGCGTAATAGGTAGTGTTATTGTTGTGATCCAGAGTTCTTCATGTAGATTT
>NW_011269276.1:0-403 GCF_000146605.3 Meleagris gallopavo
ATGGATGAAGGCCAAGGCAGGTCACCTTTGAAAATCTCAGTTTGATCTTTTCGATGCGGCTCTTCAAAATACTGAAATAAAAAATAATATGGAAGCCATATTTTAAACAATCTTAATGCATGAGACCGAGAAAGGTTTTCTGTTTTATTTTATTTATTTATTTTTATTTTATTTTTTTTCCTGTAAAGTAAGTGCTGTAACTAGGTGAATAGAAGTTGTGTTGGGGTCACTGTAAGCAGCATTATGTCCACTTGAGAAGTAATAAGGTAGAATCAAGCTCTGTTTTCCTGATGCTACTTCATCTATTCTGTAACTTTTGGACTTCTTTCCTGCCGTGCAGAAATCTAGACTAGTCTGCAAGTGGTTTTCTGGGGTTCATGAAGTGTCATGGCACAGCAGTGTT
>NW_011269279.1:0-496 GCF_000146605.3 Meleagris gallopavo
GCAAATTGGACCGCAGCTCGAATTAGGTCATTAAACATTTGTTTTCGGGAAACCCTTATGGGTCCCGATCGAGGAGCTCGAATAGCCGGCGTCTTGCTTTTAGTCACCGGCAGGACCTCAGCTTCTTCTAACATGCGAATGTTGCGCCTGGTCTGTAGGCGTCCTGTCTCCCCCAGATCAGCAACTATCCGAGCAGCCTGCTGAACTACGGTTTCCGAGGTCACCAGAGGGTTTAATATCGAAACCAAGGTCCCATATAGGTGGGAAGGGGCCTCTTGTAAAATTAAATCTCGCATGCCCGCCGAGAACTGGATCATATCCGGGCTATCCTACGAGTCTTCATATATTGCTTCTCTCATGCCTAAGTCGCGAATGTAGTTTTGAAGGTCCTCCATGGAGGACCATAGTCCTGTGTTTAGGGGAATATCTGTTTATTTGGCCTAGACCATCCGGCACGCTGCCATTAACCAATCTATTATTGAGTGGTTCTCATTGC
>NW_011269280.1:0-425 GCF_000146605.3 Meleagris gallopavo
ATGTTTATCAACAGCTTTCTTGAAAAGTTATGTTAGTTCCCAGTCCCATAGCTTCATCTTCTCTGTTTTCATATTTTATTCTCCAAGTTTAATGCATTTTAGATTTAAATCTGAATCAGCTGAATACATTTTGATCTGAGTATTGCATAATTGCCTTTGTCACTGTCCCCTGTACTTGTCACTTCTCATTTCTTTCAAGACTTTCTGTAATCACTACATTTGTTTTGTTGTTTTGGGTGGTGTTTTCTTTTTTTCCTTTTTTTTTTTTTCCTTGCTTGTTAGTTGTTTGTTTGTTTTTTCCAGTAGTAATGCTCTTTTGCTTCTCCTGCTTGGCCTCTCTAGTATTGTTTTTTTTTCCCTGAATCATAATTTTTGTTTGTCAGTCATGAGGCTAACAAGGCTACCCTCTTTGTGCCACATATATC
>NW_011269281.1:0-458 GCF_000146605.3 Meleagris gallopavo
AAAAACAAGGTGTCTTCGCTATGTTATCAAAGCAGTACAATTTATTGTCTCCTGTTGTCAGTAAAGTACAGAAATTATTAAAAAAAAAGACTAGGATTTGCCATCAGGCGTTTGGAAAGATTGCAAGGAGTGGTATTCTCAGTTCTCCAATCCACTTTTCTGAGACTGAGAACTCTTCTCAACGAAGCAATCTGTTACTAATTTACTATTTTATACTCTTCCACCCAAAGCTCAGAGGCCATGTATATTTTCCAAAAATATAAATTGAATCAGTCTGGGAAATCTTCACTCTTCATTATCTTTTTCTTGCCACCTGAAAATACTCATCCTCCTACTTCTAATTACTTTTTCTTTTCTGTGATCCTGTACAAGTGTCTTCCTGTCCCCTTATGAGACTTCTGCTTTTTGGAAGGATGTTCCAAACCTGTGTGTTTTGAGCATTAACTGCACCAGGACTT
>NW_011269282.1:0-348 GCF_000146605.3 Meleagris gallopavo
GTTTATTTAATTTCCAGCTGTAGGAAGAGGACAGAAGAGGGAGGAAGCTGCAGCTGACCATGCTCAAAATCCTTTTATATCCTTATGTGTGTGATGTTGGGAGTCCCCTGCCCAGAAACTGGTCTGTACTTCTTGTGCTACAGGTAAAGGCTGTCTGAGGTGGCCAGCATTAGAAGTGGAGCTGTCAAGAGGGGGGAGAAACTACTGGAGAATCAGCTGCTCTGGGCGGGAACAACAGGCGAGGTAGCTGTGGACAATGGCTATGGCTTCTCTTAGGAGTTGGGAGCATAACCACTGTGTCAGCCCCAAATGTCTCTCAACCATGATGCTTGCACCAAGCTACTCTTG
>NW_011269284.1:0-408 GCF_000146605.3 Meleagris gallopavo
TTTGGACCAATGATGTAACTGATTCTTTGCAAAGGTTTTATTGTAACACAATGCTTGGCTTAAAAAGAACAAGTTATTTTTAGTTATCTGACACTAGAATCAATGAGTAGCAGACAAAGTGAAATAACTAAGCAACTAAAAAAAAATATCATAAACATTTTCTTAGAGAACATTATTATTAGACTGAGATGTTTCTTCTAGAGTTCTACTCTACCTTCAATAGTGACATAAGTACAGATCTGGGTGTTGATCATTCAAAGACCATCAGATTGGCAAATAACTTGAGAACTAATCAAACAGAGTACTAGTTAGGTCATTTAAAAACTGGATTTAAGTATTTAATTACAATCATCTTCAAAATTATACACCAAGGAATTTAAAGCGCAGAAAATAACACTCAAAAAGTAG
>NW_011269286.1:0-397 GCF_000146605.3 Meleagris gallopavo
TCAGTTTTGGCGTTCCCTGCCGTATTGTCTGGGCCGTCATCCTTGGCATTTCCTTCCATGTTCTCTTGGCCCTTGCCTTTGCCTGGGCATTCCCTTGCCCTCCTGTTTTTGTGGAACCCGCACCTGGGGCGGGGTGCAGCCCTGCGAGCACAGCTGGGGGCAGTTTGGCTGTGGAGTGGGGCAGAGCCAGGCTCCACCCCTCCCTGATCCCATTTTAAGGGCTTGGAAAAGTAGGGGCAGCATCTGAACCTGGGGAGTGCTTCCTTTGGACTATGCCTTGTTCTTTGGTGATGGAGTGAGTGAGTTGTTTTTTTTTTTTATATTTTTTTTTCTCCTCCTATTGTGGAGCTGCTCTCTCTCTTTTTAGCTAGGGAACCCTGAGCGTACTTAAGGGCTG
>NW_011269288.1:0-338 GCF_000146605.3 Meleagris gallopavo
GAGTGTGTGTGACTGAGACGCACTTCAGTGCGAAGCGAGAGCGGAGTCCCGACCTGCGGCTCCGTTGTCCCGCGAGGGCACGGCCAGGGACGGACGGAGCGGCTGTGTTGGTGGAAGGAAGAGTCTCGGGAGGGAGCTGTTGGTGTGCGGCACCCTGTGCGCTTGACGACGTGCCAGCAGTGCGCCCCTATTGATCCGAGAGATAGGAGTATAGTAGTGCTGAGGGATTGGGCCCAAAATCCGAGAATCAGGGTGCGGTAACCTGTGAGCTGGGGAGTTCACGGTAGCATTCTGGAGGGATGGTAATAGGAGTTCCCGAGAGCAGGGGAAAAAGGTCC
>NW_011269289.1:0-336 GCF_000146605.3 Meleagris gallopavo
CCTGGGAACATTACAGTGTGACCTAAAAGCAGACAGCTACATTAAAAAAAAAATAAAATAGAATCGTAGGATATATCTTTTTCCCAAAACTGAGGATATTACAGAAACTTTTCATGCTGAAAACTGCAGAACATCTAACCATATAGACAAATGCTTCAGCTCCCCAGTACGATCATCGTTAAAGACACTGGAATAATAGCAGGAACACTAACCAACAACTTCTGGACAATTAATATCAAAGCACGTGCAAGTTCTAAACCAGCATAAAATCCAAAGCAGCAGTGATGGGCCAGGGAAGCACAGAGACAGGATGACAGAAGACAGCCATGAACCCAT
>NW_011269290.1:0-356 GCF_000146605.3 Meleagris gallopavo
ACACGAAGATCTCTTCACTCCTTCAAGATGGGCCGAGTCCTCCGCCAGATGCTGTTGGCCTTCTGGGCCCCCTGAGTTGCTGCATTGGCTGTGCCCTGATCCCTGGAGCGGGTAAGTGACATTGGTGTCCCTACCGGAAGGCGGTCTCTGCTTTCGTTGTCCTGTGCCCAAACGCTTGCAGCGTGGAACTGCGGCCCTCGCGAGCGGTGCCAGGACTTTAGCCAGGCTCTTGGTGGAAGCAGCAGGAAACCGCAGCTGTAGGTGGATGCCAATATCCAACGCTTAGTCTCTGTGCCGAGGTACGTTGATCCCTGACGTGTCCTGTTAACACGCTCGCTGAGGTGCTCTGGGCTTGG
>NW_011269291.1:0-469 GCF_000146605.3 Meleagris gallopavo
CTGCAAAATACCTTTATTTGGGACTTTAATCAATAGATGGACATTATCACCTTTTTTTTTTTTTTAATTAAAGTTATATCTTTGGCACTGATTTATCTACTAATTATGGGAAGAAAAAAAAAGCCCACACTCTCTCACATATAATAAATTTAGAGTGTTCACACAGTAAAATGAACAATGAGTACTTGTAAATCTCACCTTCTAGGACTTCTTTATCTTTCACTTGTAATCAGGTAAAAATTACTTTTAAACTATACTACACAGAAATATGTTGCAAGGACAGTCAACCTGGAATAAAAATGTCTAGCATTTCAATTATTTCTAAATTATATATTTTTAAAATATAAGCATACTCTAGAATTTTAAAATCATTACAATAGTTTCATAAGGATTCTTCAAAGTAATGCATAATGTAAAATATCTCTTTTCTGAAGAAATGTTATACTATCAGAGAAAAAATTAGGTATAG
>NW_011269292.1:0-359 GCF_000146605.3 Meleagris gallopavo
GGTGTCATCTTCTGGTTGATGGTAAAGATTGAAGAGATAAATCTGTTACAGTGACTCTTGTGGCTTGGACAGTTGGACTATCCCTGACGAAAGTGATCCAAGAGATTCTTAGTGGATTGTTATTAGGGATACAAAACAGAAACAGCATTCCATCAAATGACAGGCTGGCTGCAGCGTGCACTGTCCTTATACTCTTCTTAAGATTACCACCTTGCCTTTCTGAAGAGTTGAATACTGAAAATTTGTAATATTTTGGTGATGAAGGGCTACTTTAGACATATCTACTTTTTTTTTTTTTTTTTTCTTAGTTGTATACTATAGACTAGCTCTGGCTTCAACTAGCACACTGTGAAATTGAG
>NW_011269294.1:0-495 GCF_000146605.3 Meleagris gallopavo
TCTCCTGCGAGCAGCTGCCGGAGATGCCCTGGAGGATCCTGATGCCCTCTGCCTGGTGGATGTGTGGGAGTCACTCTCAGCACTCGGGGCTGCTGTTTGTCTGCTCCCACGGCGTTCTCGCAGCTGCTCTGAGGTAGCCTGATCCTCTGATGTTCGTGGGCCGTTTGTCTCCTGCTCAGTCTCAGGCACACTGGGCAGGTCGCTGTGCTCAGGCAGCTGGGAACTCTGTGATGCTGTCCCCAATGCTGCCTGGCTGGCGGGCGTGGAGCTCACGGTCTCAGGCTCCATGGAGCTGCTGGATGGCCCCGGAGCCGTCTGGCCAGCAGTGCTGGGACCAGCAAGCTCGGTGTTGGCACTGGAGGCTGTAAGGGGAGGCAGGGAGGTCATGAGTCTGAAGCTGCGGCACCACAGTGGGATCTGCCATCCCACTTGGGGCAGACAGACTCTGGCAAAGCTGCCCTGAGCACTGATTGCCTCTTACCGGTACCCAGGCCA
>NW_011269296.1:0-391 GCF_000146605.3 Meleagris gallopavo
AAAAAAAGTGCAAATATTATATACTTGCAAAGATCACATTACTGAATACACAAAAGTGTTAAATAATTCCTTAACTTAGAGTCTCATTAGAAAATACTTGGTCTCATTTTCTTTATGTGTATTACTGTAAGAAGGCACTCTCTATAAGTTATTTTATTATAGAGAAAAATATTTTTTATGATGAACCCAGTAAACTTAAATTCTATCTAGCAGTGAAAACACTAGCTTTGAAAATGAAGGCCAAAAAGTGTAGCAACATTATCATTCTCACAGGGCTGGGTTTTTTTTGTTTGTTTGTTTGTTTTTGTTTTTTAATTGTTGACAGAAAGGGTACATGGTTTCTAAAATTAATAAAGACCTTTAATTGTGACATGAGCTTGGTGAATATTTC
>NW_011269302.1:0-354 GCF_000146605.3 Meleagris gallopavo
TCTACAATCAGAAAAGTCTTAGGTTAATGATAACCGATTTCACACTAGAAGAATCACACTTCACAATCAGATACAAAATAGGAAAAAAAATAGAAAAATCCTCCTAAACTAATGAATGCTATTAATCTCTGGCAGCCAAAATTCCAGTGGCATAGATTCTGCATTCCTCTGTCTGAACTTGGTCTCGTATACTATTCTGAGCAACATTAATTACCTTAGCTCATGTGTTTGTCAAAATAGCTTTTAAGTTAAAAAAAGAAAAAAATACTTTCCAGTAACTCCACACGCATTATCCATTGGGATCATAAGACATCTGTACTCTAAAAGAGAATCATCTAATATTAGAAACGCAGT
>NW_011269303.1:0-509 GCF_000146605.3 Meleagris gallopavo
GCACCCAAACCCTGAGGATTTCTTTTCCCCTCCACTACCAGGTTCTTCTTAGCACACAGGACTTCTCCTGCTGCTATCAAACAAAGCCAGCAGTACAAAGCAAGCAGCCACCGAGGACTCTACAAGCAAAGCCTGATCCACAAAGCACACCTGAACTTCACAAGCACACCTGAGCCGCCTCCTTGGCTGATGATAATTTTCAGATATTTTATGAGCTAGCTGAGAAGAAACATCTTTTTATGTTGGACTGATTACAGGGATTTTTCAAAAGCCTTCCCTGCTGGCCTCGCTCTGCTCCCACCTGAGCACGCAGAGCCTTACAATTCCTTTTCATGGTCAGTGATTAGAGGCCACTCTCAAAAGCTTCTAACAACCCCTGCCCCAAGACCAACATCTCCACAGCCATCCTTCTCATGTGAGTCCAGGAAACAAATCCACAGCACAGTCTTTCTGAACTACCATCATATCAGTAACATTTCGGGTGTAGAAGGCCCAGCAAATAGTCCATC
>NW_011269308.1:0-313 GCF_000146605.3 Meleagris gallopavo
GTCCTATGGATTTGAGAGCTGACTGAAAGTCTGTGGGCATCTTCCAGGAGCTGGGGTAAAGGGGAGGCAAGGAGAGCGGGGGGGAGGAGGATGAGGCGTAGGAAGAGGAACGTCTTCCATTTGATATCAACTCCTGCTGTTACCTTTTTGACTCGGCATGCATGCTTTTTTTAATAAAGAACAAACTCATTGTGCAGCTTGTGAATGAACTCAATTCGCACCTGTTACTGTTTGATGTTCCTCTCTACAAGGAGCTGCAATTGAAGTGGACACTTCTGGTCTGATTGTAGCCCCCTCCCGCATGCTCAGATCG
>NW_011269309.1:0-320 GCF_000146605.3 Meleagris gallopavo
CAGAGTAGGCAAACAGGGTGCATCAAGCTGGGACTCTCTTCCAACCCTCTTCATCTGTCAGGACTGTCCAACTATGACAGAGCAAGGGGCCCACCACTTTCCTGGGGTTAACTCCCTAGCACACTTCCCTCCTGCACGCCAACAAATCACTCCACCAGTCAATCTCTGGCTCACACTTTCTAATAACCCTTAATCTCTTCATCTCTGCAACAATTGGACATACCAACACAACAAAAAACATTAAACAAAAATAGCAATGATAAAAAGACTAGCACAACAGAAAAAAACTATTATTAAAAAAAAAAGGAAAAAAATAAACT
>NW_011269310.1:0-419 GCF_000146605.3 Meleagris gallopavo
ATATTTAACAGCTTTGAGCAGACACAGCAGTGTAGATCCTGAGGGAAAAAAAAAAAAAAAAGAATTTCCACTAGTGATGTAATAACATACCCAGATAATTAGCCCCTTTCCCGTTTCCAACGGCTTGAATAACTCAGTAGTCCAGCTGGCAGACTCATGGCACTGCACCCATGCAGTCAGCATTTGTACAAACAGAAGGCAAAACAAAAATACAGAGCTGTCTGTCTCACCTCCAGCCCAGGGCAGCATTTGGAGGGCAGCGTGGCTCCAACCAGTGGCACCGCCACCTCAGGCTTCCCGCAGGCTCAAAGGCTTCAAACAGCAGCAAGAAGTGACCCAACAATACGCAAAAGATGCACATTTTAGCTGCTTTTCAAATGGAGCTGAAAACTCTAGGGACTGAGGAGTGAAATACCTTG
>NW_011269315.1:0-454 GCF_000146605.3 Meleagris gallopavo
GTGGTGGCATCTGGTGGTGGCATCTCGGGGGGGTTCCTGGTGTTGGTGGTGGTGATGTGTGGAGATTGGTGGCATTTTTGGGGTGAAAGTGGGGGAAGAAGGGTCATAATTTGGGTTCTGGGGGGTCAAATTGGACATTGGTGGGAGAGGGGACACGAAAAGTGTCACCAAAATGGGGGTGGTGGCATCTCGGGGGGGTTCCTGGTGTTGGTTGTGGTGGTTTGTGGAGATTGGGGGCATTTTTGGGGTGAGAGTGGGGGAAGAAGGGTCATAATTTGGGTTCTGGGGGGTCAAATTGAAGGTAGTTGGGAGAGGGGACCTCAAAATGGGGGTGGTGGCACCTGGTGGTGGCATCTCGGGGGGGTTCCTGGTGTTGGTTGTGGTGGTTTGTGGAGATTGGTGGCATTTTTGGGGTGAAAGTGGGGGAAGAAGGGTCATAATTTGGGTTCTGGGG
>NW_011269316.1:0-502 GCF_000146605.3 Meleagris gallopavo
TGAGTGAGGCCGCATCAGTGTGAAACACCGGTAAGCTATGGAGCTCTGAAGGGGAGCTGTGGGCTCCGGTACCTCAGGAGGGGATGTGCGTGCTCTTTAATGTGCGTGCAGTCTGCTTGTGCTATGGCAGAAGGGCTTTGACAGCTGGGACCGTGTTTGTGTTGTCAGGACAAGTGGGTATCAACACTTCCCCTACTGGAAGATTTAAAAGTAGAGCCTCTCGTTGCTGCTTACCGTAGGTTTTTCATCTCTAGAAACACAGGTGTTTGAATAGTGCTGTTTTCATGGGAGATGTGCCAGAATGTAGCTGATGGACTATTTGCTGGGCCTTTCTACCACCCGAAATGTTACTGATATGATGGTAGTTCAGAAAGACTGTGCTGTGGATTTGTTTCCTGGACTCACATGAGAAGGATGGCTGTGGAGATGTTGGTCTTGGGGGCAGGGGGTTGTTAGGAAGCTTTTTGAGAGTGGCCTCTAATCACTGACCATGAAAAGGAAT
>NW_011269318.1:0-321 GCF_000146605.3 Meleagris gallopavo
TTCATTACATAGCACAGCTGTTCTCCTTCAAGCCTAACCAAACTAGCTCAAGAAAACCCTATGACAAGCATTGCTGAAATTACCTGTCCTGAAAAAATCCATATTCCAAGTGGGAAAGAGTTAGTACTACTAAACATAAGAAACATACATGCTTTCTGATGAATCAAACAACTGTGATGCCCTGATCTAACAATTTTCAGGATGATCTAACTTTTGCCAGTAATAGGGCAGTAGTACTCAGTGAGAACCCCAGGGAGCTTTTCAGACCCCAGCCAGGAGCAAGCTGGGTAAACAGCCCTACACGACACAAGCAGGACCCTA
>NW_011269338.1:0-339 GCF_000146605.3 Meleagris gallopavo
CCCAGCACCCTGAATTAGCTAGTCCCTTAGAAGTTTGAATGGAAAGGATTAGACCATTGTCTTTGATAGTGAAACCTGTCAAGAAGATTGAACGAAATAAATTCTACTGGAAGGCTACACTAAACTAAAGGGTTTTATTGTCTAAAGGATTAAGACAAGATTGACAACGTAGAGATTTAAATAAGGGTTTTGTAAAAAAAAAAACAATTTATTCACAGAACTATAAAATTTTAAAGAATCACACAATCACCTGGTTGCACAGAGGAGACAATGGAGTCTAGAAGGGAAGGAGCCTGTGACATTGCTCCATCTATGGAATGCACAGACCTCCACAGCCAA
>NW_011269339.1:0-762 GCF_000146605.3 Meleagris gallopavo
GCTGATACTACTTCTAAAGGGAGGATGCAAAGAGGACAGAGATGGGCTCTTTTCAGTGGTGCCCAGTGCCAGGAAAATTGCCAAATGGCACCAGCTATAACACAAGAAGTTCCATCTAAATATTAGGAAGCATATATTTATTGTGCAGGTGATGCAGCGTTGGCACATGTTGCCAGAGAGACTGTACAGTTTCCTTGTTGGAGACTGTCAAAAGCCATCTGGATATGTTCCTAGGCAAACTATTCTAGGTGGCCCCAGTTGAGTAGGGTGACTGGACCAAATGACCTCTACAGTATCCTTCCATCTTTAATCTTCTGGTTGTTCTGTGATTCTCCGTTGCAATGTTGTATTGGCAGAGAAGATCTATATCTGTCTCTGTGGGTTTTTATAGCAAGTGTAACCCAGTAGGGGAAAGTCCAGCACAGGTTATTATTGTTATTGTTATTGTTGAAAATAATTTCTTCTACTTGGCTCATTCTAACAGCAGGAAAACAAGAAAACTCTGTATGACCCTCCAGTAGGTTATTAATTAGTTCATTCTTCAAAAAATCCTAGCTTCTACAAGACATCTTAACAGGCTGATCTCACAGTTACACACCTTCAGCTCCACCAGTGAGCACTAGAAGAAAAAAAAAAAAAAAAAAAGATTTCTCATTTGCTCCTTGAAACTTTGAGATTAAAAACATTCTTTCTGTAAAATTTCTTGCCATTGTTCTTTACTTTTCATCAGTATACATATTTGACATGCATATCTGGAAAGTC
>NW_011269340.1:0-311 GCF_000146605.3 Meleagris gallopavo
CTTTCCTCTCTCCTCCATCACACACCGCCCTGCATGCAGCCCCATTTAGAGGCAGGTACCCACACCACAGCTCACAAGAGCTTCTTACCAGTGCAGGCTTTCCGTTTCCCCCCTTGCCCAGCACCATTCCACGGATGCGCAGGCTCCGTCCCTACATCAAAATACAATTTGCTGATTTAGCAGAAACCAGTAGCCTGTAGAAGGATTGTCCTGTCAGCCCAAATCCACCCCAAAACAACAAAAAAAGTCTACATTCTTGCTCAGGTGACAGCAGAAGAACTCCAGCCTGCCTGACAGTTCTACATTCGGCA
>NW_011269344.1:0-333 GCF_000146605.3 Meleagris gallopavo
CGAAGCCAGCAGCAGCCTACAAGAAATACGAGGTGCTCGCGAGCGAGTTATTATCCTCTTAGAGCCAAGAACACGATGGGCGCTCTCAGAATGCATTGAAAAATTAATGTGCTCTTGGCCTCCACCTCGGAAATGAAAAGGTCCCCACTGGAGCTCTGTGCAGTTGCTGCGCTCACTGCTCCGTGCCCACTGAGCGTGGCTCCAACTCCCAAGCTGCCTTTCCCACCACTGCCAACCAGTAACAATTAGTGTCAGCTAGTGCCAACCAGTGCCAACCATTGCCAAACAGTGCCAGCCAGTGCCAATTAGTGCCAACCAGTACCAACCAGTGCC
>NW_011269345.1:0-435 GCF_000146605.3 Meleagris gallopavo
TTTAACACTTGATTTAATGCATATAACTCACAAGTTTGAGCTGACCAATTACTAGGCAAGCTTCCCATTTCCTCAACTTTCCCTTCTGTTCCTTTGATGATTTTATAGCCATTATGTCGTCTTCGTTGTACCACTCTAGAGGAGCCATCTATAAACAGTATTTCTTCTTAATCGAAGGGTATATCTTGTCAGTCTGACATTATCTTTGTTTTATAATTGATTAAACAATTATGTTCCACATTCACTGTATCTTCAGTTCCCTTTGATAAGGAGGCAAGATTCAGGATAGAATCAATGACTATAGTTAAAATTGTCTTTTTCAATTAATATGGCTTCATATTTCAGTATCCTGGAGTCTGTTAGCCACCTTCCTGCCTTCTGAGTAAGGATATTCCTTACTTGGTGTGGGGTAACAGCAATCAAATCACCCTCCAA
>NW_011269348.1:0-374 GCF_000146605.3 Meleagris gallopavo
GTTCAGGAATTTTACTTTACTTAATTTTTTTAATATATAATTTATATATTATATATTTATATATAGGTGTTATATTGAAGAATGTCTTGTCGTTTAGTAAATGGGCAAAGAATGGCCACCCTCTTGGTGAAGAACCTCCTCCTGATGTCCAGTCTGAACACTCCTTTTGCAGCTTCGTGCTGTATTCTTCCATTCTGTTATTAGTCGTGAGAGTGAGGAGATCAGTGCCTGAGCTGAGTTCAGCTGGAGTGTCTTTGAAGATCTCAGCTGATGCAATTTGAGCTGGGAACAGGAGATGAGTTTTTTCTGACTTATTTTCTCATAAGAAAACAAGTTTTTGTACGATGTCATTCTATTTTGGAAATACTTCATTA
>NW_011269354.1:0-306 GCF_000146605.3 Meleagris gallopavo
CTCAAAACAGATCTCCTCCCTCACACAAACCCAACCTGTTTGCTGGAGGACTCCTTCAACATCCAGTCAGTAATGCATCAAAGAGCTATCTCTGAAATGTCACCAAGTCATGAGCATTCGTAGGCAAAAAAAAAAAAAACACCAGCTTCCAGATCCCTTCAGGTCCCCTCACACCCAGCTGAGACGTTGCTCACACTTGACACTGGCCACTTGCTTCCTGCTCTCTGCTGAACGGCTCTGCTGCCCAGATTCCACCTGTCTGAAGGGAGGCAATGGCACCCATTCTGATGATCTGGGTAAGGCCAC
>NW_011269358.1:0-303 GCF_000146605.3 Meleagris gallopavo
CTTCCAAGTATTCGGAAGTGAAAAAACCAAAAAGCCCTGTATATAGCACAACTTTTTTTTTTTCCCCAAGTCAGTGCTGATGTAGATACTGATGTTCCTCACAGGAAATTAAGTGAGCACTTGTTAAATGAGAAAAATAATTAACAATGTCAACCACCAAATTGAGTTCACTCCACCTATGAACCTGTAGCAGTCTCTAACAATGTTTTCCTCTATGCAGTTGAATAAAGTCTTATTCAAAACACAGGTCTGCTATCTTCAATCTTTTTCCTGCTACAGTGAAAATTAAGTTCCACAACTACA
>NW_011269367.1:0-613 GCF_000146605.3 Meleagris gallopavo
AATGAAATTCGAAGTCTGAGAAAAGACTTTTCACGTCACCCAAATGAGCCTATTGCCACTTGGTTACTTCGATGTTGGGACAATGGGGCCAACAGTGTGTGGCTGGATAGTAGAGAAGCTCGCCAACTGGGTGGCATTGCTAGGGACTCAGCCATTGACAGAGGTATTAGTACATGCCAGAACCAGGCCTTTACCCTCTGGAAGCGGATGTTGTTAGCTGTAAAAGAAAGATACCCCTTCAAAGATGATCTGATGCCTGAGAAAAAAGAAATGGGCTGATATGGAAGAAGGCATCTGTTATTTAAGAGAATATGCTGTGGTGGAAATGCTACATAGCCCCGATTTCATTCCTGACGAGCCAGACAAAGAGCATGATCCCGAGAGAGTCAGGTGTACACCAAACATGTGGCGTACATTCACAAAGACCGCACCAGAAAGGTACGCCAGCACATTTGCAGCAAATGTATGGCAGAGGGGAAGAAGACCCCTTATAGGTGAATTGGTTAATAAACTTCAAGACTTTTGAGTTACATTTAAGCCCTCTGCGAGCTTGTGTTTCAGCCATTACAAAGGTAGCTGAAAAGCTGGACAGAATGGAAAACAAACAAGAAAG
>NW_011269369.1:0-381 GCF_000146605.3 Meleagris gallopavo
GCGATAACAAGGGAACTTCAGAAGCACATTTCACTTTTAAGAAGGAAAACAGACATACCTTCATCCATTTGCTATGAAATGCCCCTTCATTCCATATCTATAAAGCAAAAAGCAAACAGAAGTCAGTACCTGTTGATATACAAGTAGTAGCGCATACACATAAATCTTTCACCATCATTACTGAACTTCTTTATCAGCCCCCAGGGAAATAACCTGTATGAAAATCCAAGGCAGGTGCTTATTTCTCTCATCCTTCGGCCCACAGCCTGCAGCCTTACTGAAAAGAACCCCAGTGCTGTGAGAGCTCTCTACAACCCTTGGCCTTTGTCACACGTTATGTGCTATTAACGCCGTCTCTACAGCTTTGGCAGACGATGCTTT
>NW_011269370.1:0-340 GCF_000146605.3 Meleagris gallopavo
AAGGTCATTTACCTGGTCAATGTCCCTTTGGCCCCCAGATCGGCCGGGCATGGATAGTCCATTCTTGGGTGGCCCACTGTGCAATCCACAGAGTGAGCCCTCGGTACACAGCCCAACTATCCGTACAGGTGTTCAGGATACCATCACCAGGTTCCTTAGTTATAACCATCCACACGGCTCGCAGTTCTGCCCATTGGCTGAAGGTGGCTCAGATCTTTTACCCACCCCTGAATCGGCAGAGTGGTCTTGACTATAACTTCAGCCGTTTGAGTTATTGGCTCTATTGCCTGCAATGCCGAATAGACAGCCAATAACTGTCTTTCAATCCTACTGTATCTTT
>NW_011269379.1:0-343 GCF_000146605.3 Meleagris gallopavo
TATTAATAATTGTCTAATTATGGAAAAATTTGTAGATGCACAGGCCTCCACTGAACACACAGCTGCTGTGAGCAGAAAAGGACATTATGCAAAGTGACAAAGCAACTTCTCTGAATGATCGGATCATAGAGAAAAAAAAGAGAAAAATTAATTCCATAATTAGTATTAAAATAGTTGCAGTACTAATATCAATGAGATTGGTTGATTATTTCTTGAAAAACTAGGATCTCACCATATTTTTACTGGGTAAGAAGCTTACAATGGGAAAAGAAACACTTAAGAATAGAAAAAAAATCCCTAATATTTTAATTTAGACAAGGTATTTGATGCTTTGTATCTGAAA
>NW_011269380.1:0-349 GCF_000146605.3 Meleagris gallopavo
CAGTAAAAGGTTCTAATGAAAACATTTCTAATACTGTAGCACAGGTTCATTAAAGACTGTGAACACACCAAATAATAGAACAGTATTTGAGCAGTCAACTTTTAACTTTACTCAGAAAAGATGCTAATTTACAGCAGTCCTTTCTTTTGTTGTGTTTTTTGTTTGTTTGTTTTCTTTCTGTCGTTTTCTTCCCCTTAAAGTGTAAAGGGACAATCTTGTTTTGGTTTCATTCTTGTTTTTTTAATGTGTGTATAAGGTGTTGAGTGATGTAGTTTTCTATATTTTTTAATGCCAGTTACTATTGAGTATAAATCTACTTAGTGCTTTTTTTAATGCTTTTCTGGAGAGT
>NW_011269381.1:0-364 GCF_000146605.3 Meleagris gallopavo
CTCGGTGTCATCTGCAAACGTACTGAGGGTACACACAGTCCCCTCCTCTAGCTCATCAACAAAGATATTAAACAAGGTCAGCCCAAGTACCGACGCCTGGGGGACACCACTTGTAACGGGTCTCCAGCTGGATTAACTCCATTAACCACTACCCGTTGGGCACGGCCTCCAGCCAGTTCCTCCTCCTCCATGGGGATGCGTGGGGCAGAGGGAGACCTGAGAGCTGCACTGGTGGGGGTGGGTTGGGGTTGGACTTGGACTCTTGTGCAGCCCAATAAAAACCAGTAATGACCAGTATGGCCTCCCAGTGGTCAATGCAGTCCCAGAGGATCTAGTAGGATCCAGAAGGTGCGCACACCTGTTT
>NW_011269385.1:0-326 GCF_000146605.3 Meleagris gallopavo
TGCACAGCGAGCACCAGGGCCCACGCTGGTAGGGAACGATGGGGCTCCGGCCAGTTCCAGTTCCCTGCCAGGGATGGAGATGGAGGCAGTCCCAGCTCAGTGCCCATAGTGGAGGGCACACCTGCTCAGCATAAGCCCCGCCCCCTTCTCGGGGAAGAGACCCGCCCTTTCCTGCTGAGCCCCGCCACCCAGCAGAGCCCCGCCCACTCATGGCACAAAGCCACGCCCATTGGTTGAACCCATGCGCTCATCGCACAAAGCCACGTCCATTGGCTGAGCCCCGCCCACTCATAGCACGAAGCCCCGCCCCCTCCAGTCGGCCACAC
>NW_011269393.1:0-307 GCF_000146605.3 Meleagris gallopavo
TGTGCTATACAGACTTTGTGAGTTGGAAGTTTTATCCCTGCACGGCTTTCTCTCACAAATGAGACCAATGACTTTTTAAACATTTGAATATTCCAACATCTTTTAGCAATTAGTATCACAATTTATTTATGAGTTCCATGGAAAAAGAAACTCCTTTCATGATTTCCTGCTGCCTGATGATTTGGGTTTCCTATAGCATGATGAGAAATAATCACCTTCAGTTGTTCTCTTTTTTTGTATTCTCTTGCAGTCTTCCCTTCTTTTCTTTCAGAAGTCTGATTTTCTTGTACAGAACCTAACCTTCTGA
>NW_011269401.1:0-305 GCF_000146605.3 Meleagris gallopavo
AATTTCCCTAAGCACATTTGGGTCTCACTTGCTTTAAAGACATGCTCATAGCTTGATTTTTCGCTTTGGGTTTGGGGTCTTTAACATTTCCTCTTCTATTGCTTGTGGTTTCATTGTAACATTATTCTTACCTCTTTTCCTCTTCCATCTATTTCTCTTTCTACTCCACAAGGATATTGTAGTTTTTTTGGACGTCAAATGGAATGACAAGAAAAAATCCCCACAATTCTTTTTTCAAACTATGAATAGTTTTCCTTTAAAAAAAAAAAAGTTCTGGTTCATCTGCAGCCAAGTTTATTGGAAAT
>NW_011269402.1:0-368 GCF_000146605.3 Meleagris gallopavo
TGATTCTGTGATTCTATGACCTCGTGTGCTCATGAAAATTACAGAGTGCAGGCGGATTGGAAAAAGGGGGAGGTGGAACAGGGAGGTGGGATTTGGGGGTAGGGTCCCCAGCCCCAAGCTGGGTGCACGGCTGCGCCCGCACCGGGAAAGGCATTGTGACATCACAGGGCGGGGCAGGACTTCAGTCTTTACTAAGTCACGCTGGCAGCCTCCCCCAGCTCAGACACTTGGGGCAGTCGCTCCGTCCTGGTGGTCACTGCTGGAGCTCTGCTCTGGGTGACAGCCACTTTGTGTGCTGAGAGTGGTCCGTGGAAGAGAACAGGATGAAGGTCAGCCTGAATCTCTTCCTGATCTTACTTGCTTTCGTG
>NW_011269406.1:0-418 GCF_000146605.3 Meleagris gallopavo
GATGTGGTGCTCAGGGACACGATTTAGCAGAGGGTTGTCAGAGTTAGGGGAGTATGTTTAGCTTTCAGTTGGACTTGATGATCTTTAAGGTCTTTTCCAACCTGAGCAATTCTATGATTCTATGATTCTGTGGTGAAGTAACCATCCCTGGCAGTTTTCAAGAAGAGGATAGATGTAGCTCTGAGAAGTATGGTTTAGTAGTAAGTTCAAACATTTAAGCATATGACCTAAAAAAAATACATCATTCTCTTTCCCACTCCACTGAACCTCAAGGCAGAAATAATTACCAAAGTCAGTTGTAGAAACCCCATTCATAAGTATACTGTCTCACAGATACTCATAGAAAAATTCATAATTACAATTTTTCCATCTTTATGAGAATCCTTGTTATCATGTACAGAATAGATCAGAAGATCAT
>NW_011269407.1:0-360 GCF_000146605.3 Meleagris gallopavo
AAAATGATAAAATATTTTAGAATAAACTAATTAATGGCAGTCCTTGAAAACAATCCATTCCATGCAGTTAAATTCTAATCAACTGCAATTTTGTAATCTTTCATTTTTTATCAGCTAGAATCATTCTTATGTATGAGAATTTTCTTTTTAAATCTTCTATTATCATTGTGGGATTTTTTTCAAATTTTTCTAAACTAAAAACAACAAATGCTAAAAAAAATATATGCAACTTTGAAAATTTATTGCACAGCTGAGGGTATTTAAATAACTTAATTAACAAGCTCCAGCCTTAACATTCTCTTTCTTTAGGGGAAAAAAAATCAGTTAAGGTTTGTCCAATTAAAGTTTAGGAGTTTGTTG
>NW_011269408.1:0-339 GCF_000146605.3 Meleagris gallopavo
TGCATGGTTGCAAATTATCTTAATTCCTTTGATTCCAAGGGAAGTAATTGATACGTACTAGTCAATATCTGACCTTTTGTCTTTGAAGGTTAGAAGCTATATTAAGACTTTTGGGGATCTCAATCCTAAGGGGAAGAAAGCAAGTTAAAAGTGTGTTCCCTGGACATAACACAAACAATGTATATATCAGTAACTTCTTTTTAATGTATGTTACCTATTTCTACATTTTTTTTAAGAGAAAAATATGTGTCTAAGACAAGGAGAAAAGGTTAAAAAACAAAAAAAGGAAGATTAAATTTGAACATTTCTATTCCCAACTCATACTGAGAAAGATTTCCT
>NW_011269409.1:0-508 GCF_000146605.3 Meleagris gallopavo
TGAAGATCTAGAGTTTAGTAAAATCTGAAAATATGTCCAACTTCTATATAAATAAAAACATCTGTAAATATATTAGTTGTTATGAAAGGCCAGAAATAGCACAAGCTCACATGTTCAAGTACTTATTAACAGTTCTTTGAGGTTTGGTTTCCCTCTGGAGTTCCCTCCATCAGTTAATTACTGATGCTCCTTGTTCCTGCCTCTGGAGTCTTGGGTTCGTTACAGAGTGCCAGATTAAGAGAACCATTTGTTTGAGCTACCATGGTTTTGTTTTGCTTTAATTAAAATACATTTAAAAATGGAATGCACCTCTCACCTTTCCTTTCTTTTTTGAGAAGCATTAGTGCTTTCCTCTCCTTTGTGCGGTTACACTGATAGGCTTTTCTAATGAAAAATTAGACAAAAACACAAACTTGATAAAAGCATCAGTCAACTATTTCTATCAATTACTGTGAAAACGCATTTGAGAAGAAATATCCATTCTTATAGATAGTTGCTCTAGCTGTTT
>NW_011269410.1:0-447 GCF_000146605.3 Meleagris gallopavo
GACAACAAAGATCAGCGTGGGATTTCTCAGTTGTCAAGTTTTGTCTGCAGGAGTTTAATGTATTTCTCATGTAGAAGAATGGTTTCTACTGGGAGGCAGAAGTGAAGAACTGTGCAAAACAGGCACGTGAAGCTGGCAACTGTAAGGGAATGACTAAAAATTCCTGAATGATGATAATGATGCCAAGAGAACCAGTGCTGAATTTTAGTTGTGTCTTTGAACTGTAATTTTGAAACTGTCATTTCCTACTTAAAAAAGAAACAAACAAACCAAGAAAACCTCCACATTTCTTCCAGAGGAAATGTCTGCTACATCTCATTGTTAAGAGAAGACACAAAACAAGTTACTACATCTATAAGAAATAATCACTCTGATTTTTCTCAAGTCAAATGTAAATTCCATTCAGATTTTTTGCAGCCTGTGACACAAGGCAAACTACTGCATATA
>NW_011269411.1:0-493 GCF_000146605.3 Meleagris gallopavo
CGTGTTTCTCACTTGCCGAGAACGGGCGACTTGTGCCTGCTGCTTTTCTCCGACGCGCGAGCGGTCTCGTGTCCGCACGTCGGAGAGGAGCGGTTTGCACTTCGCCTCGGGTACATGCAGAATGCACTAGGCCTAGCTGTGAATACGACGTCTCTGCCTTCATTTCGAGCGGCAATTCTTTTTGGTGTTGTTCTCCATGGCTACGCTTGTGCATGCTCGGAGGAAAAGAGTGGAGAGCAAAAACCCTCTCTAATAAGGCTGTTGGAAGTTCGGGGAGCGACATTTGTTTCGCTCCCAGGGAGAGAGAGCGTGACAGAAAGTGGGGGGCGATCCTTTCTGGCCTGCGGAGAAAAAACCTCCCTACGGAGGTAGTGCAGGAGGCTGAATTCGCACGTTCTCGGCATCGGAATTGCACTGCTTCGCTCTCATGCGTAGAAAGCGGCACTCGCGCTGAACCGCTCCGGAGAGTTTGCCGTACGCTGGTCGAGAATCG
>NW_011269412.1:0-403 GCF_000146605.3 Meleagris gallopavo
TTTGGGGAGGGTGAATCCATCCTCACATCACTCCACCACAGGTAACAGGGAGATGGCTGTGGAAGAATGTGTGTGATGAGCTGGGCAGCACCAGCATGGGCAAGTGTGGATCCAGCAGCACTACGAGGGGTGGGGGGTGGGGGAGAGGCACTGTGTGCCTCAGTTTCCCCCCCTCCAAGGAGCTTAGTGGGACTGGGGCTCAGCGCTGTGACTCGCACCCCGCAGGCTGGTCTTCCTGTACATGCAGCACCTGAAGGGTGAGGACGACAAGCCGCTGCCTCCCAGCAAATCCTGAAAGCAGCGTAAGATCTCCAAGGGCACTGAGATGAGCAAGAAGAGCAGGAGGAGCTAGAAGGAAAAAGGCTGGGAGCAGGTGAGTGGCCGTGGGGTGAACCCTGGGAAC
>NW_011269413.1:0-433 GCF_000146605.3 Meleagris gallopavo
GTGCAGGGAACTGGCACCCAGGAATGATGCAGGTGGGATTTTGCAGCCTTGGGTGCAGCTCTGTCTGTGCCGGGCACACCGTGCCCTGATCAGCGTGGGTAGGGTGTTGGCTGCCTGTGGCACAGAGCTTTGGTCTTTGGAGGGGGACTCTTGGGAGACTCTGGTCTGTTGCGTATGGGTGGCAGCGAACCAGATCTCCAGGTGGAGGACTCCTCAGGCAGGCTGCACTGATGGTGAGATGCTGATGCCGCCATCTCCTGAGGTTCTGCCTGCTCCGGCCTGTCCTTCCTAGCTCTCTGCCTGAGTATTTTTGATTAGAGTCTCGTGCTAGAAGCGGCGGCCGGGATGCAAGGTCTTGGGTCAGGCTGGACTCAGCCCTTAACGAACTCCTCCTGTCTTTGCTGGAGACGTCACCTGCCTCCCGGCAACCTGA
>NW_011269415.1:0-388 GCF_000146605.3 Meleagris gallopavo
TAAACAAACAACTAGTTCACAGATGGTAAGTTAAGCAAGATTAATTTCATCACATTCTGGGAAGCTAACTGTCCAGACTTCTAAATTAAAGGCAGGCTCTCAACCTAACAATTCAGCCATTTGAAACTATAATTCAGTTCCACAGACTTCACTTACACACACAAGAAATGGCATTGCCCTCTTCCTCCTAGAGATAGAAAAAAAAAGACAAAAAAAGAGACTTGTAGTCTCTTCTAGAATTCAAGCTATTCCTTCACACACAATTAAAAAGCTGAGTAGCTTCTGGCACTCTCAAACTTTCATTTGTTAAGAAGGCAGCATATGAGAATTCCAGATTGAATGACAAGCCTTGTCACAGGAACTCTATATGTAGCCACAACTCGTTCTT
>NW_011269416.1:0-353 GCF_000146605.3 Meleagris gallopavo
AGCCACGAACACTGCAGGTAAGATGCTCCGGAGACACACAGCAAGTTGGCATCAGAGGCTGCAGATGGGACTGATGCATCTCCTCCATCGTGGGAACTGGTGATGGCTTCTTGAATTCGAGTTCTTCTGTTTCAGTTATAGGCTTCACTCACAGACAGACGTAAAAAAAAACAAAAATGCACAAAAGCTCCAAGTTTAATGATGTGCTTAAAAATGCCCCTAAACGTGGGATTTCCCTTTCTTCTTCCCCAGCAGGACCCGCTACGGCCTGTCCTGGTGACCGGTCACTCCTATCATCAGAAAACTACTGACTTCTGAGTCCTTCCTTAAGCTTCTCCTATCTGTCAGGAAAC
>NW_011269417.1:0-590 GCF_000146605.3 Meleagris gallopavo
TAAATGAAACATTTTTACTCTGTTTTGACTACATTTATACTGCTCTTGTGACCTACTTCGGGGAATAATTGTTGTCTCCTCCAGCCAATTACTCCAGAGCAGCGTGCATCTTTGCTGCTCAGGGGACGGCCAGTCCCTTATAAAATTGATTCGGACAGCACTCAGCACATTACTGGCAAAGAACATATTCCAGAAGCTACTATGCCTACTCAATGCAAACACCCGTAAGCACGCCACACTTACCATCTGTCTGCCCTCGTGTGCCACGTGTCTGCACCATCAAGCTTGATAAACAGCCATATGGAGCCAAATGCTGCTCAGTGGTCCTGGAGACAACAGGCTGCTCCTCCAGTTGACACTGCTGCATGCCCTGTGTGACATTTTGTCAGGTCTTTACTAAGCCAGCCTTGCCCTCCTACGATCGAGGTCAGTCTTAGTTACTGTTAGGATATTAATTAATAAGCTTCCTCTTTCAGAAATATTCCTGAAGAAGAAATACATGCAGCTGTTGGTAGCGTATTGAGAAACACAATGTTTCACGGTGGCTCTGGGAACCCAAAACTAGACACAGCGCTTTTGAGGTTGTCTTT
>NW_011269418.1:0-412 GCF_000146605.3 Meleagris gallopavo
CACTTCTATCTACGTTACTGAAGCTGTTCTGATATAACTCTGCTGGGATACCACACACAGTTTGCTTTTTATGACTTTGAGTATTTATTTAAAGTTTTGATTTTGTGAAGTTTTGGTTGAATTATTATACTTGATGAGTAGGTTTGTGTTTTGTTTCTTTCTTCTTTTTCTTCTTTTTTTTCTTTTTTCTTTTTTTCCCTTGATGTAAAAGCGTTTGCTTCCCCATCTGGCCATGTATCCATGGTGTCTATTTCTGCAACTGTTGCTTCAAAAAAGCACATAGACTCATGTGGTTGAAGTAACCCTCTCAGACATTTATAGAAGTAGCTTCAGTCACTCAAACAGAAACCTATCCCATCCTCTTTCATGTTTCATCCCCAAACCAGATTTTGCTTTCCACCCTAAAACCATT
>NW_011269419.1:0-500 GCF_000146605.3 Meleagris gallopavo
AGAACAGAAATAGCATTTCAGACACTTTCTTCCAAAAGTTTCCCAAATAAGGACCAGACCAGGCCATCGTGAGGCTGGAAAAGAAGTTTGGGATTTTTCTTTTTTTCTCTACGTCTTAAGAAAAAAAGGAAGTAAACTACTTCACGATGTGGCCTGTGTGTCTGCTCTGACCTGCTCATCCTTCTCCTATTCAACATGCATTTTCCTTGTCTGACACCACTGTTATTTCAAACGATACACTTTTTTTGCTTTATTACTTCTGTTATCAAACAACCTACCGTAAGTAGTTCTTTTAAAACCTTTTTCTCTGGCATTTACTCTTCCTTCTTTTACTTTCCTTTAATATATTATCTTACTTACTGTTTCAGTCTTGTATTGTAAGAAAATTTTCAACAGATTATTCAAATAGATTTGCCCCTCAAACCAAATAAGAAAATTTATTCTTAGGCAATACAGTGTCATTTTATCTGATGTATAAACTTGCTCAGATCAATTTCCTG
>NW_011269420.1:0-420 GCF_000146605.3 Meleagris gallopavo
TTTTGTGATGCTTTGGTGCTACATGAGAGCGTTTGAGCTGAGGACTGCAGGCACTGTCATATCAACACGGATGTAGAGAAAATCTCTTCTGCCATTTTTGCAGCCTCAGGAAGTAGAGTAGGACTTCTGTGGGCAGCTGGCATAAAGCTGCACAGGTGAAGAAATGATGAGCTAAAAGTTAAAAAAAAACACACAGAGAACTCATTGTATCTGGAGAGAGGAAGATTTTCTCTCTCACACTACTTAAAGATAGTTGCACCTATTGTAAATTTTTGAAGAAACTAATATTGTGACTGGAAAGTTGAGAGCTTTCTGACCAGCAGCTTTCAAAAGACAAAGGTACTAGCTCATCGTTTCAACCACACGCAAGGTGACTGCAGCCATCCACAACATAGTTACTGATATTGATCATGGTCTGTA
>NW_011269421.1:0-352 GCF_000146605.3 Meleagris gallopavo
GGTACATACTTGGAAACCTTCAATTAAAAGCATGACAAATCCACCTGAAATTTTTATAACTTTGGATGGAGGTGAGGTGTTATTCTTTTCCCCTTGAGGTCTCAGTAGACAACTAAATGACTGGTGAAGCAGAATCCTCAACAATTGATAACTTTCCCATACCTACTGATGGGACTTGTGGGTTGGCTTTTTTGTTATTGTTGTTTTTTTTGTTTTGTTTTTTGTTTTTTTTAACTAGTTACTATTAGGTTCCTTGGGGAAGAAGGACCTCCTTGTTTTGTGTTGCAGTGACGCACTCATTTGTGGCTTTGGTTTGCAAGATGCCAGACTTGGACAGAACGTTGCCTATCCT
>NW_011269423.1:0-437 GCF_000146605.3 Meleagris gallopavo
TAATACAGTATATTTTCAAAAATGATGCCTGCTTCTGAAGTCTTGGAAATCCTGCATTCATTCTTCAAGATACCTTGAAATGTGTTATCCTGAAATGTGTTTTCTTGTAAAAGCTGCTTTGTATGCAAAGTTGGTCATCTTAAGCTCTGACTATTCTAGCAATGGCAAAACAGGTTTAATATTAGTTAGTTTTCAACCAGTAAACAACCTGTCTTGTGTTTAGTTGCTGACCTTTGCAGCTGTATGTCAATTACCTAGTTTTTTTTTTTTTTTTAGCTTTACAAAAATAATTTATATTTTTGAAAGGTCTCTATAACAGTGGACTTAGATGTGTTTAGCTTTGATACTTAGTTTGTGACATAATGCAGTATATCGAGCTGGCTATAAAGCACATAGAACCAGAATGATTAATAACTGCAGTAGTGGTACTATATTCA
>NW_011269425.1:0-377 GCF_000146605.3 Meleagris gallopavo
CAGGGAGGAGCGTTTCTATGGGTGGAATCAGATTCAATATGTGAGAGACTAGGAGATCTTTGTAGACCTGTGTGATTGTACCAGTTTAAGGCCCACGTTTTCAGTGCATTCACTTTCGGATTACTCAGGTCGCGTTAATCAGCTTTTTTAAAATGTTCATTCTGTTTTCCCCCTCCTCTTCCCCACTTCCAGCCCTCTTCCTTCTGCCCCCCTACTCCCCCAGAAAACGATGAAATGATTAAAACTGGATTCTGGAATGTCAGCACTTAAGTGTCCAAAAATGTCATTTCACAATGGTCCATACCTGAAAGTCTCTTGGGAAGGAACATGGAGGGTGTTGTCAACCCTAATAATTCACTAGTTATATAAAAGACAGC
>NW_011269427.1:0-368 GCF_000146605.3 Meleagris gallopavo
AAAGCAGTGTGAGCAATCAATACATCTCACTGAATGCCTTTTACAAAACTTTTTTCCCTCTTTGAGTGGCTCTCATTGGTGCACAAACTGCTCTAAGATACTGTTGCTGCTATATGAGCTACACAGCTCTGATTTGTCTTTGCAATTCTAATAACCTTGTCATTGTCCTTTTTGTTGCCAATGGAAAGTATTGCTGACTGAGTAAATTAATGTACTGAATCTTCTGCCCTTAAAACCTGCAATCAAGTCTGTTGTGAGGCAGAAATGATTTTTATTTTTTATTTTTTAATTTTTTTTTTTTTTTGCTAGTTCTTATCCCAATCTTTCCTCGTAATTTCTGTTCCGGAATAAAGCATAACGTAGAGGAA
>NW_011269429.1:0-475 GCF_000146605.3 Meleagris gallopavo
TTACCAAGTGAGGTATTGAAAACACATGTAGTTATGTTTAATTTTGAATATTTTAGAAGTAAAAAAACAAAGATGAACAATGTAATTCCAGTCAAAGAGAATGTTTTGTTAAGCTGGAACAAAAGTGCTGAGGCTTTCTGCTTTAGAAAGTAATTGGAAACATTTTCATTCTGGATCAGCAGAAATTACATATTGAGTGTGCACGGGTTTATACACCTCCTTGAAAAATAATTATTTGCACAGCTGTATACTGGGATGTATAAAGATCTTGATAATTTTTGTTCTCCCAGCATTCTTACCAGATTGAAGCAAACACTACCAGGGCAGCTTGAATTTGCTAGAGGGGAACATGCAAGCGATTATTCAGACATATAGTAAGAGCATGTGAGTAATTACATACGGATGGTCTTGTAGCACTATGAAGAACTAAATACTGATGTCAAGAATATAGACTTTCACCTTCATACTAAAGGAA
>NW_011269430.1:0-308 GCF_000146605.3 Meleagris gallopavo
ACTCACCGGTTCTCTGCCTCCATCGCCGGAGAAGCAGACAGCACGTGATCGTCGCTGCCAGCATGGAAACCACGAGAGCTGCAGCCAGTAGTGCCAGGCAGTACTTCAGTAACACCGGACCTTCTGTGGCACGTCCCTCATCTTCCACACCTGGAGGAACAGTGCGCTCACTGCTGTGTCTCGTGCCCTGCTGGCAGGCTCACAAGAGGTCTGACACGGCCACAAAACGTTGTCTTTCGTTTGGTTGGCCTCCGGGAACACGTGAAAATCCTCGGGCTGCAATGCTTCCCTGATTCCAGCGAAGCAAA
>NW_011269431.1:0-512 GCF_000146605.3 Meleagris gallopavo
GCACCGCCACCAGCACAACCCCGCAGCAGACAGCAGGGAATGCAAACAGCTTCACGCTGCTCTCCTTCACTCCCTTCCTAACTGTGAGCACACGGATAGGAGGAAGGATGGGGTTGCAGGTTGACCTCTGCTGAGGTGAGTGAGGGCTGACAGTGTTGCTCCGTGGTAGATTTGTTCATGTTCAGTGCTCACAGGAAACTCACACAACACTGAAGGCCTTGTAAAAGTCTGGCAGGTGATGTCAGTTGCTCTTCCTTTTCCCACTGATGCTGTCACTCCATTGTAGAAGGCCACCAAATTGAGCAGGCTGCATGTCTCTGTTTCCACTGTTTCTGCATTTCCTTCTTGTTGCCATTCTTTTCCTCAAAGCAAAAAGAATTTGGAGGTAACCACCTACAGTTACGTGAGCGATTTCAGCATCTATTTCTGATCATGGCAGTAACTTCAGAGGTCACACTTAATTACGGTGCCTGTTCTAATTCTGACCAAGGTTGTAGTTGCAGCTGACTTCC
>NW_011269432.1:0-426 GCF_000146605.3 Meleagris gallopavo
AATGAGAAGAAGCTCTAAAGGAGCTAGAAGCCTCTCTGGATAAACTACAAGAGGTGCAGTAACTTAAGGTGCTCGTTGCCTTAAGTGCCATTTAGCTTGGTGTTTGTTAACTGAAGCCATCACGTGTTTGCCAGCTTTAGTGCTTTTTTCTTTAAAGTGCTTGAAATACGGAATTGGAAGTTGATGAGATCGCTTCAATACTGAAGCTGACAGGAGCTGTCAGTGCTTCTGGAGCCCTGCTCTGTGCAGCTGTCTGCGATGGTGCACCGAGCAGCACTGAACGTCCGCAGCTCTGTTTCCAGACACACAGACATAACCTTGCCTTCTGCCTTGCTTCCTGTGGCTTTCTGTTATTTCCTAGAACCCTGCTAGTTTCTTGTTGTTTTCTTTCATTCTGTTGCTTTGCTTTGCTTCTTTTTCCTTGCT
>NW_011269433.1:0-457 GCF_000146605.3 Meleagris gallopavo
GATCTTGCCAACATCAAAAGCCTGGTTTGTAAGATAAGGTAATATTTGAAGTTTGCTCAGCAGCATTCCCCTGTGTCCAAAGTAAATCCATAAATAAGATATAAGCAAAATAAAAAATACCCCTTTCCTCTCCCCACCAATCAAGAAATGGAAATAGGAATTTGCATGATGCTTTGTGGCCATTACAAAACACACGCAGGCTGCTCCAGCACAGAGCACCAAGGCCGCCTGTGTGCTGCTGGGAGACCTCTCCTAAGTCCAGTGCAGTTCAGGTTGAGATTCATTTGGACAAACCTGACTTCTGCAGCAACGTCTGACAGACTTTTCCAGAACAAGTTTTTCCTCTCCACTTGATACCAATATGAGCCGAAAGAACTCATTTGCATTCTCACTGATGACACAGAACAAAACCAGGGCCCCCGTAGAGGCGCAGCAGAGCTCCCAGCACAGCACAGCA
>NW_011269434.1:0-523 GCF_000146605.3 Meleagris gallopavo
GTTGGCGTTTCGTTGGAGTTTCCCGGATCCAAATGCATTCTTCTGAGCACGTGTGATGCCAAAGAAGAGGTAGGCTCCCAAACAGGCTTTTGCTGAGGGCTGTCCATGACTAGGGGTTTCTGGATTCACCAGTATAGTTTTCTGCGCGACGTGATTCAGTCCTGCATGTGAAGCTTTCTTCTGTATTTCTAGGATTGGAGCCTGCACCACCACATGCTGTAGGTGTTTTGGGCTGCCCGGTTCCGCGTTGAACGTGTCCTGTTCCTCGGAAAGTTGTGGACGTTAGTAGACACGAAGATCTCTTCACTCCTTCCAGATGTGCCCAGTCCTCCACCAGATGCTGTTGGCCTTGTGGGCCCCCCTGAGTTGCTGCGTTGGCTGTGCCCTGATCCTTGGAGCGGGCTAAGTGACACTGCTGTCCCTACCGGAAGGCGGTCTCCGCTTTCCTTGTCCTGTGCCAACGCTTGCAGCGTGGAACTGCAGTCCTCGCGAGCGGTGCCAGGACTTGAGCCACGCCTTGTGG
>NW_011269435.1:0-484 GCF_000146605.3 Meleagris gallopavo
AAATCCAGAGAAGTCTAAGTCTGTTAAGCCCTTCCGACTCAGAATCCCACCAGGCATACAAAACTTCTGCATGTGTGTTAAGAGCTTTACTCATCAGCAAGCAAGCTTCCCTTTCCTATTTGCATACAGGTGCTTTAATACAATATTGACAGCTTTTCAGCCCAGAGGTCTGGCATAGGTTTCACGTCTTGTGAAAACAAGATCTTGGTAATTCTATTAAGAGCACCACAGGAGAGATTTGGGAAGGGAGACACACGATCCTTGCCCAAAAGGAAGATGGCAGGAGTATCACTGCCCATCAGTCTGAACTATATCGGCGTCCGTTGGTTCTGATGGCATGATACCCTTTCTCCACAAAAAAAGCAAACACAAAAATCAGCTTGGACTCTCCTTACCATCATCCTCTTCAGGTACATATCCAGGCTTATTCTTATCACAGAAGGATGTTGAAGGCAGCTTGAGAAAGCCAGCAAGATCTCTGCTC
>NW_011269436.1:0-455 GCF_000146605.3 Meleagris gallopavo
TATCCAGAGGGACCTGGACACGCTTAGAGGTGGGCCCATGGTGTCCTCGGGAAGTTCACCGAGGCCGAGAGCAAGGTCCTGCATTTGGGTCGGGGCAATCTCGAGCACGGATACGGGTTGGGCGGGGAACGGCTTGAGAGCGGCCCCGTGGAGAAGGATTTGTTAGCGTGAACTGAGGAGAGATTCAGCGTGAGGTGGCAAGGTGTGCTTGCTGCCCAGAAGGCCCACCCAGGCCTGGGTTGCATCAAGAGAAGCGTGGCCAGCAGGTCGAGGCGATTGCGGCCCTCTGCTCTCGTGAGAGCCCACGTAGAGCACTGTCTGGTTGTGGAGCCCTCAGCACAAGGAGGACGTGGAGCTGTTGGAGCAGGTCCTCGGCAGATGATCGGAGGGCTGGAGCACCACCCCTAGGAGGACCAGGGGTGAGAGAGCTGGGGCTCGTTCAGCTTGGGGAAGAG
>NW_011269438.1:0-416 GCF_000146605.3 Meleagris gallopavo
TTTAAGCTGCTACCCAACCATATCAACAGACTGGTTGCAAGAAGTTGTAGCTCCGATTTTGGTGGTTTTTTTTTTCCTTTTTTCCCCTGAAGAGCCAGACAAAGCCACAGCAAGATCCTCCACATCTACAAGCCCAAACCTGCCGTGGGCCCAGCTGGACACAGCAAATAGCTCCTCAGAGCTGCGGTGTGACATTGCTGCCGCCCACACTTCTGCTCAGGAATGCCTCTGGTCTCAGGAGATGACAGATATTTTCTTCTGATGCTACCCCGTGGAAAAACAACACATAAACTTTCTGACAGCCCCATAACCTGCCTGCTACCGGGAGGTGGGAAGCCACACCCTGCAAGCCAAAATTCCCGGTAAGCAGGCGCAGGGAGCACGTGGGTACCCGCTCTCATGCATCGCTCTGCCAC
>NW_011269440.1:0-456 GCF_000146605.3 Meleagris gallopavo
TGGCCCTTGCAGCAGTGCCAGCCTGTGAATTTGCTGTGGAGGAGCGACCGAGAAAGCCAGCGGTTGCTCTCCAGGAGAACATCTCACCTGGTGCACAACCTTTGCGTATTAGATGTGCAAAGGGTGTCTGTCTGGGGGAGCTGGCTTCACAGCAGCACTGCGTGCAGTATATCTCTCCCTCCCCTCTGACCTGCCTTGCTGTGGGCTCCCCATGGTCCTGATTGGGACAAGTGCATGCGGAGGGAAATGCTTTGGAGCTGCTTTTTTTTTTACCCAAACTGCCAGGAAACTGGTGCTCTGTGTGCAATCGGCATCAGAGCTTGTGCAGGGACACAGCAGCATTCCTGCCAGCTCCAAAGCTCCCTCCAGCTCCAGGCAGGTGCTTCGCACCTGACCCCGCAGGCTTCAGAGTGCAGCAGAGTGTACAGAGGTTTGGCCCGGAGTGCAGCACTGGCT
>NW_011269441.1:0-482 GCF_000146605.3 Meleagris gallopavo
GATACTTCCAAAGAAGACTGAATTAATCCTATTTACCGTCTGATCTCGTTACATGCTGCCTTGTTGCACTTCTAAATTCTGTGCAGTCAACTTTGTATTGTCCTCACTGGATGTTCCAGAGGATAAATGTGCTGTTATGTTTGATGTGCATTTAAAAAAAAAACAAACATTTTAAAGATTCCCTTTCTGACTTGCAAAGCCTGGATTTTGAGTTACTTGTTTGCTTTCAGAAGCTTGCAGCATTAAACAAGCTGGTAGAGTTGGAGGGACTGGAACTTACAGTGTTAAGGCGTTAATTGGCCTTGTGCATCATCCATCAGCAGAGAAGAAAGAAGCAGTCAGTGTTCAGCACCTATTCCCAAGGGCTACTTGGTGGAAAACTTCAGGACTTGCGATCTTCCTTGGAAAGCTTACATCAATCTCACATGAATAGGCTATATTCTGTAGTGCTTTAGCTATGGATTGCAGGTTTGGGGGTGTGG
>NW_011269442.1:0-445 GCF_000146605.3 Meleagris gallopavo
GGTGGCTGTGTGCAAGGTCAGCAGTTCTCACTGCAGACTCCCAGTCAGGACTGGAAGCCAGTGTGAGTTTACAGAGCCTATTGCAGAGAACTCTTTTTTTCTCTCTTCTTCAATATTAGCATATTTAATATTTTTTTTTTAATAATATTAGCAATGGAACTAACTAAATGATTTTAGAAAGATGCTAAGTATTATGCTACTATTAAAATATATTGTGAGGCTTTAAAGTATAACCTTACAGGAAAAAAAAGCTCTGAAGTGTTAAGAGCTGTTTGCAGAATGGAGGCAAATCTTTGCTGAACATCACATCCTAGGCTGCAAAGAAGTGAGGGTCTCGTAGTGCCCCTGGGGGGATCCTCAGCTTGAAAATGAGTTCAGTGCCAGAAAACCCTGCCTCGGGGCAAAGTCTTCCCTTATAATCTGCTCACTAATACAAAAGTGCATT
>NW_011269443.1:0-358 GCF_000146605.3 Meleagris gallopavo
ATGCTGGCTCTGCTTTCCAGAATGTAGCATGACAGCAACTCCATCATGTTACAAAGTCCCACCTGGAAATATTCTTTCACTCTCCTAACGAGTTAATGCTATCTAAAAGATGTGATCTGAAAGCCTCATTTAGAAAAAAAAAAAAAAATTTTTTAGAGATGAGTTCAGTTCTATTAGGCATTAACATGAGTCTAGAGGCTATATAAAATTGTTAATGTTTAGGTGTGGAGTATGCCTGTGGAAATGGAATTGTATTTCCAAGACTTGAACAGTTCTTCCAGGCCACTGTCCTCCAGCTGTGACATACGTGCACAGTGACATTAGAAGGACTTGAATCTGGCTGTTGATAAAGGACATT
>NW_011269444.1:0-422 GCF_000146605.3 Meleagris gallopavo
CATGTATTCTGGGCCTCAGAAGAACAAACTTTCTGGGGTGTTTTGTGGTGGAGACATATTTCTATTGCAGAATATAGAGACTGTTTCTTAGATTAGTATTTTTGAGGGGTTTTTTTAATTTTTTAATGTTCAAGGGAAGGATTAAGGAACTGCTTTCCATCTCTAAAGATAGTTCCTCTAGCAAAATCACCTGTTCCAGGCTAGAATAGATCCAAGGATGCGGTAACAGCATTCTATTTTACCAAAGCTTCTTCTACTTGTAACTTGATGAACCATGATGATCTAGCCTCAGTGATGACCAGCTTTGCCCGAGAACTACAAATACTCTGCAGGCAGAATTCAGTTTAAGACAGATCTGTATCTGATTGATTACCTCCATAAATTGAGAGTACCTGTGATGATTGTGACCAGTGTGTACTGGA
>NW_011269445.1:0-428 GCF_000146605.3 Meleagris gallopavo
TGTGTGTTCTGACAGACAAAAGCACCACAGTCTAATTGGCTGCATTAAAAGCAGCACAACCAGACCAGGACAAGTCACCCCTGCTTCACACTCATTGGACCACATTTACAAGACTCTATTTAGTTTCTGGCCAGGAAAGATAACAACCTGAAGCACCTTTTGTGCATGGCCTCCAGTCTGTGCAGTGAAGAGAAAGCGGGGGAGAAAGATGGTTGTTCAGAGTGCACAGGAACCTCATGGCAGCTTCTAAACGCTCACAAGGGAGGCATGAAGACAGACTGAGAATCAGGACAGCAGATCTTGGTGGGATAGGGACAGAAAACAGTCACTCATTGAAACAGCAGCCTGGAGAGAAGGAAAAAAAGACTTTTCAAGCACTGAACAGATTGCCCAGAGAGAGCACGCAGCCTCCTCCTTGGGAGAGGGTG
>NW_011269446.1:0-477 GCF_000146605.3 Meleagris gallopavo
TTTGTATTAAACAAAGGGATGACAGTAATTTTGTAAAAAAATAAAACTTTTTCCAGAATTTTGTTAAAGGATTAACAGATTTCAGCATCATGTTTTGACACATAATAGGCTTAATAGAGATTGAAGATTGTATTTTCCAAGTCTATAATGTAAGAAAAAAAACAAACCTTATAATACAGAAACTCTTTCCATTAATCCTGCTATACTGAATAGTTGTTAAAATGAGAAAGAGATTTTTCAAGAGCATGGAACAATGTAAACTTGTTTGTTTCAACTATGATGGTTTCAGGAGTAGTATTAAATTAGAAAACAGTAAATAAAAAATATCAAAAGGTATTAACTTGCTAAAAATTGGTAATCGCGAATGTGGACCTGAGAACAATCATTGATATCATAAGTTTATGATGATAAACCTAGACATTTACCAAATATGATGTTCTCACATACCAAACTAACAGCTCTTAGACCAAGCTCCTC
>NW_011269447.1:0-505 GCF_000146605.3 Meleagris gallopavo
GGAGAGAACCACCAGCAGAAAGGATCCCCTGCGCGGCTTCTGAGCCCTTCCAGACAAACCAGCTGGATTAGCGTGGCCTGTGACCTGGGTTTGGAGTTAACCCAGCAGGCTTTGCCCAAAGCAGAATGACCTGTGGGCACAGCGTCCAGCAGGTGGAAGGGACCAACAGCTGCAGACAGCAGCAGCCTGAGCAGCTCTTGAGGGAAATCCTCACTGCGAACAAAGGTCCAGAAGAGGAGAGCAGCTTGTCCCTGTGTCCACGTAGTAAGGTTGTCCTTTCTGATCTGTTACCTCTCAGGTGGTGCCTACAGCTGTGCATTGTGCTCTGCAGGAAGAGCTGATGTTTTGCATTTAACCTTGTCTTTCATCTTGTTTTAAAGCTTAGAGGACCTTAAATTCTACAGCCCTGAGTTTGTGCCACGAGAGCTCTCCAGCTTCTGTCCGTGATGTGAGTCAGCTTAATTTACAGTGGTGCCTGTTTAATTCTGACTAGTTACAGTTAATT
>NW_011269449.1:0-359 GCF_000146605.3 Meleagris gallopavo
GTAGCAGGATCTACTCCCGGATACAGCTGCAGGCTTTTACGCAGCCTTTCCAGCCATTCAGTCGGGGTTTCATCCTTCTTTTGCTGCTCACTAAAGGCTTTATTCATATTCTGTCCCCGAGGAACGGACTCCCTGATTCCTTGAATGATAATCGTTTGAGGTCTGACATATCAGCTGGGTGCTCTGCATTTTGGTATTCCAGGGCGGCTTTTGGAGAGGCCGCTTCTCATCTGCTCCCGGGCAGCCTGATGCTGACAATCCCAGATTCTCATTCCTGCCCTCCGGATCATCTCTCTCTCTTCTGCAGTAAATAAGATCCCTAATATAGATTGTAACTCTTCCCAGGTGTAAAGACTTGG
>NW_011269450.1:0-394 GCF_000146605.3 Meleagris gallopavo
AGATAACTTCGTACAGGACTATTTATGGTCAGTGAATGCTTAATTTTCCACTGTGTTTTCAAATTATTTCTCCCCAACACAATCAGACTGCAAGAAATAATTTTGCTTTTTTTCTCGCAGAGGGTCATAAATGAATACAACCTCATAAGCAATACAAAACAGATCAAAATTATTATACGTGACCCTAAATTATGTAGGAGCTAGAAGCAAGTTTTATAAGAAATTTATATGCTAAACCTAATCAGTATCTATAATGAAATCTGAAGTGAAGTGAAAAAAAAACAAAAACAAAAAACAAAAAAAAAAACAAAACAAAACAAAAAAACCCAAAATACCTAGTAAGAATTATACTAAAAGTTAGAGGAGATAACTTCATTGCTACAGTGATGGCATG
>NW_011269451.1:0-490 GCF_000146605.3 Meleagris gallopavo
CTATTAGCTATATCCTCTTCAAAACTTTGTATGTATTTACATGTAGGCTTTAATTAGTTGGGAGAATTTTCATGAGAACTCATTAAAGCTCAACTCTGCTGTTGCCAACCTCTTTATTTTTAAACAAGCAATTGGTAGTAAATCCTAGAAGCCCTATCATATATGAGATTTATCTTCTATTAGATACACAGATGCTCCAAGTATTCTAGAAGAAAATAATAAAATAAAAAAACCAAACACTGATTAATCATTCAAAAGAAAGAACCTTGATCTTTTATGCTTTTATCTTATCTGAATACTAGTGAGTATACCAAATCAGATTAAAGGAGGAATGTTGGTCTCTTATCCCTTAGACTGAAATCTGGTTTTATCTGCTGAGAGTCAGCTATATTTGTGCTTCAAAATCCAAACATCTGTTTCAGGCGGTTGTTTTCCTTTTTTATTAACCTCCATTCACAGCTCAGCATCTGTGCAGTAATTCTGTATCAGA
>NW_011269453.1:0-384 GCF_000146605.3 Meleagris gallopavo
AATTTGTAATAGATAGCTTTTCTCAGGGTTTTTGTAGCATGTATGTAGTTTGTGATATGAAAGCCTACAGGTATTGCCTCCGTGTAATGCTATCAGACCACAGGTGGTCCAAACTGCATTATGTATGTTTCCAGATAGGTAAGGAAACAATAGCTTCACTCATTATTTCTAAAGAATGACTACTTCTAGCTGCAGAAGTATTTCCCAAACTTAAAAAGACTCGTTGAGGTCTCAAATTGTGTTGGAGATACCAGCAGTTACGGATGCGTCCTCGTCACTTTTAATCTTGTTGCTGCTCTAACATTTATCCTTTGTCTTCTATTTCCTACGTTTTCCCTTTCCCTTTGTTCCTATTGTTACAGCCTTGGTATGATATATCGCTGT
>NW_011269454.1:0-486 GCF_000146605.3 Meleagris gallopavo
AAGAAGTATTTGCTATCTTAGCATTCCTTTCACTCCTCTTTGCTTTAAAATCAAGATGAATTTGGGAATTCTGTACCAATTTACCGTATGATTTTAAATCTATATATGCAGTGCCTACAGTGTACTGTATTTCCTACTGATTGCTTCATCACCAAAACAATTATTAACTGTGGCCACACAAAAATAGGAGAATTTACTTTCTGTGCAAATTATACAGTGTGAGGGGAAAAGGTGGTTCCACTGGGGTTAATAAACAGTCTGAGAACGGTGGAACTGTGGTGGAAAAGACGACTTTGCTACCCAAAGCAGATGTTTTAAATCAGAATTGGTGATAAACCATTAAAGTGCTTTTAAGTGGGCAGGGTTTTTTTTGTTCCTTTTTGCTTGTTTCTTGTCTTTCTTTTTAAAATGACTTAACCTAAGATCCGAAGGTTTATACAACATTCAGCAGTCAAAAGATTAGAGTAGCAAGGCACACAGGGGATA
>NW_011269455.1:0-401 GCF_000146605.3 Meleagris gallopavo
ATTAAAACTATTTCCCAGTATTGCCTACTGCCTACTCAACATTCAGAATTTGGAGACTAGAAGAATTTACAAGTACTGCAAAAGAAGTTCAACACCTAATAGAAAACCTTCTTAACTATTACTCCTTGACAACACAAAAATCTCAAGCTCTGCTCAGAGTACTCCCTGCCTTCACCTCTGATCTCAGACCCACCTCGGTGACCCCGCGTGTTCTTCACCACCATAGGGAACTCCAGCACTTCTGCCTCATCAATCATTTTGGCAAAATTCTCATGACCACCTGGTAAAAGAAAACCAATAATATTATATGCCACCAGCCTGGTGTACCCAAACTGGGGATTTAATTGTGACACATTCCTCTTACTCTTCCAGCTTAGATAATGCAGAGAAAAAAAATAACA
>NW_011269456.1:0-406 GCF_000146605.3 Meleagris gallopavo
ACCCTCTCTAATTAGACACCTGGAAGTTCGAGGAGCGACAGCTGTAGTGCTCTCAGGGAGAGCGTTTCAGAAAGTGTGGAGAGATCCTTTCAGGACTTCGGAGAAAAAACCCCCCACTCGCAGGTAGTGCAGGAGGCTGAATTCGCAGTTGTCGGCATCGGAATCGCACTCCTTCGCTCTCATGCCCTGAAAGCGGCATTCGCGCAGAACCGCTCCGGAGACTTTGCCGGAGCTGGCCGAGAAATAGCGTTTCTCCCGAATGCCGCTTTGAGCTGTCAGCAGCGGTCTCGTGTTTCTTGCTTGTGAACAACGGGTCCAATTCAGCCGCCTGTTTTCTCCGACGAGTGAGGGGGCTCCTGTGCGCGCATCGGAAAGGAGCGGTTTGCACTTCACCTTGGCTACATGC
>NW_011269457.1:0-401 GCF_000146605.3 Meleagris gallopavo
CTCTGCTGTATTACAGTAGAAATGGCAAAAAAAAGGTAATTTCTTACACTAAGATGTAGCTTTGTACCTCACCTGGTCTAACTGAGGAAAGAACAGAGACTGTGGGAGGAGCTGCATGTCTGCACCAGGAGATGTGCAGAGCCGGGCGCTGAGTCTAACACAGAGCGGCACGGAGGTGGGAAGGAGCTGGGTGAGCTGGGGTACCACCACATCTCTTGCTTGTGTCTTCTGCCACAAGGCTGTGTGCCACTTGGAGAAATGTCGTGTCCCATCTCAGCCAGATGCTCTGACTGATCACATGGCAGTGATGGCTGATGGCCGGACCTGGTGATCTCAGGGATTTCATCATTTGGTGCCCAAGGCTCTGGAGGAAATTTTCTGGTCAGTTCTCAGCTGACACT
>NW_011269458.1:0-427 GCF_000146605.3 Meleagris gallopavo
TAACACTTGACAAAATAACTCAAAAACTTAATACAACAAAACCTAAAACTGATTTTAAGATTAAAAAAAAATCCCACAATAGGGATGCAATGGACGGGGAAGAGATTAAACAAGGCAGGGCAATGGGTACCTCTCTCTACATCTACGAATCGAGGGGTAGTTCTCCCACAAAGCCATGTGTGAACTTCCACCACAATACACAGGCTTTATGTGCAGAAGAAGGGAAGGAAAAAAAAAAGGGATATATAAAAATACAGGTATATTTTTCTGTGCTTCAAAAGAATTGGGTCCATTGGTTATCAAAGTAAATTAAAAGACTCAGGCAAGCAAGAAGGCACGGACAAGAACAGATGAGCACAGAGGAGCAGCAGTGGGATGGGTGCCGAATGGCCTGAGAATAGTTACGGGCCCGGACCGGGTCACGGTT
>NW_011269460.1:0-452 GCF_000146605.3 Meleagris gallopavo
AACTTAATACTATGAGTGATGGAATCAGTGTGGTCAATTTTGATGCTCTTTTTGTTGTCTTTTTTGGGGGGGAGGCAGGGAAAGGGTGAAGGGGGGGATGGAAGAATGGGAGATCTATTCGTTTAAAATGAATTTCTTGTAGAGTTTACCAAAGGATTATTCTCATCTACACAGCCATTTTTAATCTGACTACAGATAAATTGTTTGCATGTAAACGTTATTTCATTTTTCCAAACTTGCATATATTCTTTACGCTATGAGAATATTCATTATTGTACCATTGTACGATTGGTTATGCCCATAGAAATCTTTGACGTGAAAATACATTTGTTCTTTACAGATGGTGCAGTAATGCACCTTCACATTCCTTGCTGAAAGCAGTAACAATTTCTTTTGTCATGAGAAGTGAATTGAAAGGTTGTGCTTTTGTGACTCTATGATGTTGATTTTCT
>NW_011269462.1:0-329 GCF_000146605.3 Meleagris gallopavo
ACCTACCGCAGTTGTTTCTGATCGTGGAATTGCGTTTCTAAGACTCTGAATCATCAGTTAAAAATAAGCCAGAAAAATACTGCCACTGCAATGGTCACAACCAACAAGAAGGTGGGTGGTGGAGGAGGACAGCTCTTATTGTTACAAGCAAAAGCTTTTTCCTTCTTAACTACCAAGATATAGATGGAGAAAAAAAATTGTTTTATTTCCTTTAGTTGAGCGAAATTATCAGCAATTTATGTGTAACTATGGCAACATTCACAAAGTGCGAAAAGGAAAAATGGATAAAAGCAGAAAATAAATTTACAAAGAGATTAGGAGCAAATAAA
>NW_011269464.1:0-542 GCF_000146605.3 Meleagris gallopavo
GGATCTGCAGCAAGGTTCCTTTTCTAGGCTTTGAATTATTGATTTCTTGTTACTATAAATTACTTTTAAAAGAGCTCTAATTTCATCTTCTAATGACTTGTTATTAGAAAAAGTGACTCTTCACCATTCAGTGGTCTTGACAAGAATAGTAAATGAAACTTTGTCATTTACTAGAGGTAATCCAGATTTACTTGCTAGTAGGAAGAATTATTCTAAATGACTTTTAATAGACTACACAGGTTCTTTTGCACACTAGGGAGTAAGCTTTAATTTAAAGCACAATCTCCCCTCTTCCTTCTGTTGTCACTTCTTGTATATCTGCAAGATGAGTGAAATTTCATCACAGCAAAAACTGGCTGCTGGAGGAGAAGAGTTCCTTCCCCTAAAAAACTACATCACATTTTGTCTGCATTGTTTTCCCCTTTGCTGGTTAGGACTCTCTTCTGGTCTATTGCTGGTAAGGGGGGAAAAAAAAAAAATACTGTCACTTTGTTACCTGGTTTGTTTCCTGTGCATAATCATAGTCTTAGGAGTTTGCATTT
>NW_011269466.1:0-518 GCF_000146605.3 Meleagris gallopavo
GGAATGTATTCTGAAAGGAAATGATATGATGTTTCTTTAGACCATCTTGCAAGTGACATAAAGATTAATGAGGGATAGACAAATGCCCTTGTTCCAAAGTCAGCAAAAATAGAAGGTTCTGTTTAAACTTTTCAAAATGAATTACAGTCAGGTGCTGACTATCAAGAGAAGAAATGAAATCTGAGTGGAAGAGTCTAGAATAATTCTCTGGGTCTTTCCCCAAACCTGTCACTCTTCTCTATGGACATGAATATTAAGGGATAACAGAATCTGCAAATTGTAAGCTTGTGAGGCAAGCTCAAAAGCTTGAGGAAACTAACCAAAAAAAAAAAGTTTAAAGGAGCTGCAAAGGTAGCTGGGTATTTAGAAAAATACAGATATTTAAACCAGAATAATGGATGCACAAGAGGAAAAACAACTGAGTTTTTAGCTTTTATTTTGAGAGTCCATATTTACCTCTTGGAATTGGTAGAATAAAGGGTGGAGGAACGATCTCACCTGCTGCAAATGTCTCTTTA
>NW_011269467.1:0-491 GCF_000146605.3 Meleagris gallopavo
AGCAGGAGCAACCGTCAGGGTAACAGGTATCTGCCTATTTACCAATATTGTATGTGGTCTCCATCTGTTCAAGCAGAAAAGATGTATGAATCTGCTTTTCATACATCTGCAGTCTCATCCACATTAAAATCACCTGTCCACATTAATGGACTGACTGTCATACCATAGTTTGCTTTTTCTTTTCATAATGCAGTAAAAATTGATAGCGTTAATTGTATTTACTAGTGACATAGCAAAAATTTTGCTTCATCATCTTTAATGAAACAGATCTTACATATGCTGTTTAGTCTGAATCTGCTGCTCATAGTCTATTTAGGAAAAAAACAAACAAACAAAAAAAACCAAACAAGAACCAACAAAGTCGGTGTTTTGAAGGGTGATTGCAGAGACAATGGGGTTGGTCTCTTCTCACTGGTGACAGGTGGCAGGATGAGGGGAAATGGCCTCAAGTTGCACCAGGGTAATTTAGGTTGGATATCAGGAAACACTTC
>NW_011269468.1:0-483 GCF_000146605.3 Meleagris gallopavo
GCTAAAAGACGTGTTTCACCTAACTAACTGGTGTCTACTTTAGAACACTAGGAAAATGAACATATTTCTGAAGAAAAGCCAACACCCTTATAGAGGTCAATGGTCTTGTTTTTTATTTCCCTTTGATTTTTTTTCCTTTTTTTCTTTCTCCATTTTATCTTAAATAAAATGACAAAATTAAAAACATAATGCTATCCTATGTAACTCTTTGGAAACACAGAGGCATTTTGAGTGAAAAACACTCTTTGTCTTTAATCTGCTAGACAATATTGCCTACACATAACAGGAGTTCACCGGAAGTAGGCACAAATAGCTGCAAAAAAAAAGCATTGCAAAAAAAGCATTGCACCTAAATAGCAATGAACTTAAGTTAGAGACAACAAATTCTGACTCTAGGGTCTTTGGATTGGATACATAAGGCATTATGATGTTTTGATCCTACAACTTTCCTTAGAAAGTTTAAGCTGCAGTTTATGGAATCTG
>NW_011269469.1:0-508 GCF_000146605.3 Meleagris gallopavo
ACATCCCTTACAGCACTGCAATCTTCAGCTGCCTTGATTCCTGAGTCCTCCTTTGGACAGGAACCCTACAGAAAGTATCAACAAGTGAAAAATCATGAGGAAGAAGCATTTTCCCAGATTTCTGCTGCCACGCAAGTAGTCTCTTGAGGAAGGCAATGCTTGGAAGTCAGCTGGCTGCAAGAACTGCCTGCTCATCACTAGCTGCAGCTTGTGTCTGACTGCCATGGCTTCCGTCAGCAAGTGCCCCCAGGTCCCCTTTTCCCACACAAGTGTGCTGACCGTCCCTGTCCCCAGCTGAGCTCTCTGCCGTGACTTCAGCACGGTCTGCTGAAACACCTGCTGGGTTTGGCACACCAAGCCATGCACGGAGCAGTGAGGCACAAGTTGCACTCTACGAAGTCTGCACTCTGCTTCCTTTTTAAGGTCTGACATGAAGGTGGGAGCTCGGCAGCAATTTTCCAGGGCAAGAATGACATTTCATCATCCTCACTGAATTGTGGGATGGAAT
>NW_011269470.1:0-419 GCF_000146605.3 Meleagris gallopavo
TTTAGAATTAGACTGGTTCCACATGAGTGTAGCTGTGGGATTAGTGACATCTCACACATACATGGTGCTCTAAAAAATCACAGAGACTGTTCACAAAAAAGGTTAAAGGTAGCTTTTGCCCAATAGTGCTATTTAGCTCCATTGGCAGAAGATGGCAAAAGCATGTTCAAGAGAACTGGTTGAATAGTATGATTTTATGCATAGCTACTTTAAAGTAAAGTCATTCTGACTGGCAGGATTCCAGTTCAGCTCTTTCAAATCATCAGAGGGAGATTTGAAGAAGAAATGCTTGAGATTTACTGAAAAAAAAATAATAAAATAAAATAAAGAAAGAAAAAAAATCCAACAGCTTCCAGTCAATAGCAGTACAGTTAGTACTCCTTCACTCCACCTCCTTTCATCGCCATGCACCTTTCCCC
>NW_011269471.1:0-311 GCF_000146605.3 Meleagris gallopavo
TTTCTTGTTTTGTTTCATTAAATATAACTAAAGAATTGGAAAATATGTTTAAAAAACACTACTACATAAATTAAAATATATCTTTTTAAAAAGAAAAATGTATTTTACAAACATGATGCTTTCCCTCCCTAATTAAAACTTTTTTCTGAATGCATTGTTCCAGTATGAGAAGATAGGAAGTACGGATACTCTAAACCACTGCGAAGTCAAAATGAGTTATTTTTTTCTACACAACATGGTCTCCAGAGTTGGGAATTTAAAAAAAGGTTTTAGAAAAGGAATAAAGAGTTACAGTGTATCTTCCATCTTTA
>NW_011269472.1:0-538 GCF_000146605.3 Meleagris gallopavo
CGTCCTTTCTGGGAGAAAATGTCCTAGTTTGGGGAGAAAGTGTCATAGTGCGGAGTGTGGTGTAGCAGATTAGGGGGAATTGGGAGGTATTCCTAAGAGAACTGTCATTTCTGGGTGAAAAGGTCTTATGTGGGGGGGAAAAGGTGAGGAATGTGTGAGAAAGCTGGTGTTTCTGGGAGTAAATGCCATCTTTTGGGGGCTAGAAATGGTCTTTCTGGTGGGATGTGCCACATCTTTGTGAGGCAATCGGTGTTTGTGAGGGCCAATGGCATATATTCTGGATCGAAATGGTCTTTCCGCAGTAAAAGTCCAAAAGTCTGGGAGTAAGTGTCATGATGAGGAATGTAATGGAGTGTAATTGGGAGGAACTGGGAGGAATTTCTCGGAGTCGTGGTCTTTGTGGGTGCATATGTCCCATTTAGGGAAGGAAAGGAGTATTTCTTAGCAGAACTGCCATAGCATTTAAGGGAAATATCCTATCCTTGGAAGAGAAGTGGTATTAGTGGGAGAAGATGTCTATTCTTGGTTGCAAGTGTCC
>NW_011269474.1:0-458 GCF_000146605.3 Meleagris gallopavo
GGAGCCTGTCTCGTTCGATTATGAGAGTATCTAGCTCAGATTGGAGGGTGTCTTGTTGAGATTGAAGACTGTTGAGTTTGGATTGCAGGGAGTCTCTCTCAATTCGGAGGGCATCTCTCTCAGATTGGAGGCTGTTTCTCTCGACCAGGAGACTCTCTCGCTCATTTTGCACTGTTTCCCTGAGACTCTCCTTTTCAATTTCACAAACTCTCTCCCTCTCCAGGATAGTATTGAATAAGGCCCGGTAAGCATTAGCCAGGCCCCAAACAATTTGGGCCTCCTCAGATCTTCCTGAGCCACGACATTCCTGTCTCAAATATCTGTTTAAATTTCAGGGTCTTTCAGGTGTTCTGGAGTAAAGTTCCATGACACCGAAGATTTCCATCTCTCTAAAGTCTCACCCAGGCCTCTCCACACTTCCCTGCCACTCAGTATTACTGGTTTTGGGCAGACTTCCT
>NW_011269476.1:0-383 GCF_000146605.3 Meleagris gallopavo
GTAATCACTTTCTCTAGGCCTCTTTCAAGACCTCCAAGTAGTTTGGCCTTTCTCTTCTCTTGGCTGCTATCCACATGAGCTAGGTTGAGATCTAAATCCACAGCATGACACCTGTTACAAAACCAAATTAATTAGTTGCTTTTCCTCAGCAATCAGACAGTAGTTGTTTCAGATGCACTGCTAGAATATTCTCAGATCAGAATGAAGAAAACAAAGGAAGTGTCGTGTATTATGAGAGTTTCTGCTTACAAGTTAGTTGAGCTTTAAGCTCAGAGATGCATTTTAAAACCGCAGCACTCAGAGAAAATGGAACAAGATGGGATTTAGGCTATGGAACACAGGAATGCATTCTGAAGATGAGTCACTTCTAGTTTTATTTATTT
>NW_011269479.1:0-458 GCF_000146605.3 Meleagris gallopavo
GTTGGCCTTCTGGGCTGCAAGTGCACACTACTGGCTTATGTCCAGCTCTTTGTCCACCAGGATCCCCCGAGTCCTCTGCAGGGCTGCTCCCAAGGGCTTCTACGCCAGTTTGTACAAGCATCTGGGTTTCCCTTCATCAGGGACATCAACAGTGGGTTGAGTGCACCTAAGGACACCAAGCTGTGGGTGCAGTGACACAGCAGAGGGACGGGATGCCATCCACAGAGACCTCAACAGGCTGAGCAGTGGGCACAAATCCAAGTGCAGGGTCAGTAGCTGGGATGAGGGAACAGCCACCACCAAAACATGCTAGGGGATGAAAGGACTGAGCGTAGTCCTGCTCCATAAGGCCTGGGAGTACTGGTGGGTGGGAGCTGGACACAAGCCAGCAATGGGCCCTTCCAGCCCAGAAAGCCAACCGTATCCTGGGCTGCATCCAAAGATGCGCAGTCAGCGGG
>NW_011269480.1:0-315 GCF_000146605.3 Meleagris gallopavo
GATTTTTTTGTTTTTTGTTTTTTTCTTTTTTCTAGGGAGATTGAAAAAGCCAAGAGGTTCTCTGCCCTTGCTCCTGCCCTTTGTTCCTGCCTCCACCTGCCACCAGCGTGCAGCCAGGAGAGGAGGGGCGCTCAGGAGCACGATGGGAGCCCTTCGTATCTGTTGAGTCTCCTGACCTTCCAGCTCTGCAGAGACATCTCGTGTCTCAGTGACAGTCTGCAGCCCCCACACGCCCCCCGACCCGGCCCCAAAGGCCCGCTGCCTCTCTCCTCCCCCCACGCACACAGATGGGCCCGCGTGGGCACCGGCACCGCT
>NW_011269482.1:0-459 GCF_000146605.3 Meleagris gallopavo
TAAATGACAACAATTATGTTGTACTGCCTGTCATAGAGTTATTTTAATAAAGCCACAGAAAAATATGAAGTTATTTTATAAATATTCAAATGAGTAATATTCAAGCATTTCTCAAAGTGTTTCTCCTGAACACTGCCATCAATGGAAAACAGTGAAGAGCTTTTCCTTCCTTCCATGGATCTTTGAATTGCGATAATGATGCATATTAGGAAGCGATATGAAATAGAAGAAAATTTTTAAATGAGAAAAAGGGCTAATGTTTAAAACATTTTCACTACTAATGGGGAAAATAAACATAGATAGCATCTAACTAAAGGTAGTTTTAAATCAATTATCTGTTGTTTTCCTCTACCTTTCTTTAAAGCTACTGTAATAAATGCTAACGCATTTCCTATGTTTTGCAAGTTCGCAGAATGTACAGGTATATGTACTTCAAGTTTTGCCTATTTCTAAGTATGA
>NW_011269483.1:0-578 GCF_000146605.3 Meleagris gallopavo
GAGTCGTTCCACCATATTTCCATGATGGCAACTATATCATAGCTTTCCGACCACACAACTTCCTCCAGCTCCTCCTGTTTATTACCCGTGCTGCGTGCATTAGTGTAAAAGCACCTGAGCTGGACCTCCTTTTGAGTGGCAGTAGGCCTGATACCCTCATGACCGCACCCAGGTGTTTCCGTAGCCTCACACCTCGTGTTCTTCCTACAAAAGGGTGAGTTGTCCTCTTCCTTCACCATGACCAATACCTCGTTTAAAGCTCTACCAATGATCCTTCACAACTCCCGTCTTAAGACCCCTTTCCACCGATGGGAGAAGCACGGCAAAGCAGCAGACTCACCAGCGCTATTCGGCTTGAGGCTGATCCGCCCTGCTGCCAGTAGCGCTGGCTCTGCCCTCGCCCCGTTACCAGCCCGTTACCAGCTGTCCCCGCACTTAGCACTCTCTTCACAGTATTAACAACCTTTACGGTTTCTCCCCGTTAAACCCATGTGATTCACACACCTCCTCTCCGTCTCTCATGGGCGGCGATGCATCGTTGCTTTTCCTAGGCAGGGGCTGTGTGGATGCAGAGCCGT
>NW_011269484.1:0-540 GCF_000146605.3 Meleagris gallopavo
TTGTTATAAGCTAGTTCATGAAATCATGAGCTGTGGTGTGCAGTATGTACAAGGAAAACTGCTAACCAAGTTCAGGAATACCAAATGAGATGATAAACTTGCTGCTGTTTTTTTCTTTTTTGTCTGGGAAAAGCAATTCTTTAATGAGAAGTTAGAAGCACAGCTAAATATTTTCTCTCACAAATTCAAGAAAAAGCCATACCACTTTGAGACTTCTGCTGGGCAGCTCTTTCTCCTTTCTTTTCCTCTTTTAAATTTTAAATACTGCATAGGAACCATTTGCTCTGTGAGGTTCCCATAGTTAGGACCAAACCCTTTCTCAGAGGAATTTTGGCACCTTATTAATTAGTTGGTTATGAGAAGGAGCTGCACTCTTTCAGTGACTCCTATTTTGCCATCAGTAAAGTGTGATCCCATAATAAATTTCCATCAAGCAAACTATTTCTGGTAATTCCCCCTAATTAACACCAGACCACTAATAATAAATTAGGCTCTACGTGTTTTGATATAACCAAGATCTTGTCTGAGAACAAGATATTA
>NW_011269485.1:0-498 GCF_000146605.3 Meleagris gallopavo
CTGTTCTCTTGTTCTCAGATTACAGCTACTGTTCTCACATGTTGGGCATTCACATGATGATGCCCATTTGTTCTACATCTTGGTATCTATGAATTTTCATTTTTCACTTAGATGCTTCAGGTGCCATTTTCCTTGATTTCTATTTTCTTTAGTGTTTTATGTTACATAGGTACTGATTTATTCACTAATGATTCATACTTACAGATCCTCTCAAGGGATGTCTACACTGTAATCTAACTGCATTTCAGCACATAATTTTTGGTATACCTATGCGGTCTATACGCACACCATACTTATATATTTCTTCCATGTTTTGACTCTATCTTTGCTTGTAAAAATGAAGAAGGAAAGGGAAATGAAAGGAGTTAAAATGGTTCTTAACATGCACTCAATTTGCAGACATATTAATTTGAATACTTAAATCTTTCTAACACCCTCTCTACAAAGGCATTTAGGGGGACAAGTTGTGGATATGTCCTCTTTTGATGGGCAAGGTTG
>NW_011269486.1:0-464 GCF_000146605.3 Meleagris gallopavo
CAGATGGAGCTGAACTTGATGAGGGACGTGAAAGATAACCAGAAGGGGTTCTGCAGGTACGTGGGCAGGAGGAGACAGGCCAAGGAGAGTGTTCCCCCTCGGATGAAAGGTAATGGGGAGCTGGCTTTGTCAGACATAGAAGAAGCTGAGGTGCTCAGTGAGTGCTTTGCCTCAGTCTTCACAGGTGGTCAGGCTTCCCGTGTCTGCCAAGACTGCGAGCCTTTAAGTGAGCGTATGGGGATGGTTTCTGTCCCACTGTGACAATGGAACAAGTCGGAGTCCTCCTCGTGAAATGGAGCGTGCTTAAGTCCATGGGGCCGGATGATATCTATCCCAGGGTTCTGAAAGAGATGGCTGGTGAGGTTGCCAAGCCGCTCTGCATCGTATTTGAAAAATCATGGCTGTCTGGTGAAGTCCCCGGTGACTGGAAAAAGGGAACGTTATCCCATTTTTAAGAAAGGGAG
>NW_011269487.1:0-384 GCF_000146605.3 Meleagris gallopavo
CCGGTGATGGTATCCTGAACATCTGTACGGATAGTTGGGCTGTGTACCGAGGGCTCACTTTGTGGATTGCACAGTGGGCCACCCAAGAATGGACTGTCCGTGCCCGGCCGATCTGGGGCAAGGACATGTGGTTAGACATATGGAATACAGTCAAACACAGGACTGTACGTGTCTACCATGTTTCTGGTCATCGGCCCCTACAGTCACCGGGAAATGATGAAGCCGACACGCTGGCCCGAGTTCGATGGATTGAGAATTCACCATCCAAGAACATCGCCCGTTGCTTACATCAGAAGCTACGGCGTGCGGGACAAAAGGCAATGTAGGGCAGCTGCTAAAGCATGGGGACTGCCCATACAGCTAGCTGACATCGTCCAGGCATCG
>NW_011269488.1:0-493 GCF_000146605.3 Meleagris gallopavo
AATACACCAAGGGCTGTACAGACACAGCACTAGATTCCCAACAACTCGCAGGCACAGCTTGCAAGGCTTCAGAACTTAGAGGATCATGTAACTTAAAAAAAGACCAAAACCTTGTTAGATGCCTACTTTAGGAGCTGCCTTAAATGCCACGGACCATGGCTGTCCTAACCACACAGCACGCTGGGTCTCAATGAGAAAGACGTGGCAGAACATAATGCTATCCTAACTTTAAACATATCACTGCATTCATTTCACTAGAACAATTTAGACACCACCCCAGCTAAGTGTTTAGCACAGTACTCTCACGTGTATTAGAGGGTACAGCTTCGTACTTTACCACGCCAATAGATAAACTCAGTTTTGCTGCATAAACAGAAGGGCTATCTCAGAACTGCAGCAATGATCTTGTGAGAAGCTGGAGAACATCAGTTTGGACAAGCTACTTCTTGTAATGCACGGCACAGCAAGATAAAAGACAGGCTGAAAGGTGGAC
>NW_011269490.1:0-476 GCF_000146605.3 Meleagris gallopavo
CCAGGTGCAGGTTCCACAAAACAGGAGGTCAAGGGAATGCCCAGGCAAAGGCAAGGGCCAAGAGAACATGGAAGGAAATGCCAAGGATGACGGCCCAGACAATACGGCAGGGAACGCCAAAACTGAATGCCGACATGAATGTGGCAACACAAAGCCAAGGGGTCATTAGGCCAAGAGAATGGGGCAAGGAACACAAACAGAGGAGGACAAGAGAATGTAATAGTGAAAACAGTGCAAGACCAGAGACAAGCAAGACACAGAACAAAGAGGATAGGCAGCCTTCTGGGCACCATGAAGCGCAATTCAGAGCTCTGGGGGAACCCTATTGTACCGGGCTCTGGAATGGGTAAACGCTGGCGGGTGTGCATCACCCTTACTGCTGGGCAGACAATGACCAGTCAGCAAAGTGAGGTTCCGGGGCACGCCGGGAAATGCAGATTCCACTTCCTTGCTGTTTCCACCGAGACCAACACATC
>NW_011269491.1:0-448 GCF_000146605.3 Meleagris gallopavo
CACATCAGGATGACAAGTATCAGTGCATCATACAAGAAGAGCTGAAGACTTCAACTAAAAGGTCCAGAATGTTCTCATCACAAGTCAGTACCAATTTTCTGGCACTGAACAAACAGCTTCCCAGCTTGAATAATTTCAACACCTGTATGAGCTGGCTGTCTGGACTGCAGCACCAATTTCACTTTTGTTTATACAGCATCACCATAGAAAAGGCAGCCGCTAAGCAGAAACCGTATACTTGCTTCTAAAGGTAGACACTAAAGAGATCAGAGCTGAAACTAAATTTAACATTTGAGATAACATGTCCATCACAAAACTGCAATTTCATTTCTATGTTTAAAATCAATAAATCTAGTTATGGTCCTCCATCACATAAAATGAATTCAATGTTCCTCCAATTTCTATCACATAATGCTAGCATAAGAGTAACATGTTCTTTAAAATACCT
>NW_011269492.1:0-513 GCF_000146605.3 Meleagris gallopavo
ACGTTGGAGTGGAAGAAGGCCCCGCAGCTTTACAGGGGAAATTTACAGTCAGTGACTTTCCATCCGAAAGGTGAAGAGGAGTTTCTTTTGCAGCACCTATCATAATTGCTTGGGTGTGGGTTTTTTCCATTATTAGAAACACAGAACTTGCTGAAACTAAGTTACCCTAATTGTGCCTGAGGTGTTGCAGCGAATTCCCACTCGCTTTGGACTCTGAGGACTCAGCTCACACACATCTGCCCCAGGGGCTCAGTTGAGCCACACAACGGTGCCGTTCCTTCCTGGTCAGGCAGGCAGACACGAGGTGTTCAAAGCCATCTGACGGCTGTCCTTGCCTGTTCTGCCTGCACCTGGACACATCGGGGCTTTCCAGATCTCAGGACACGTGCCTGAAACAAATGTTGGTTCTCCTCTCAGCAGAGCTGTTGGACAGACCTGTTGGCTCTAGAAATTAACATGGCAGTGAGATGAGGCCAATGATGTAAGAGTAAGAGATGCTTTGGGATGCTTTTA
>NW_011269494.1:0-506 GCF_000146605.3 Meleagris gallopavo
AAATAATTTAGTTAGTTTTTGCTTATGTCTGATATAATTCAAATTTAATACAGTGCTAGTGTCTTATTTTGCAAAGTACACCATATTAGGATTTCTCTTTGTCCCTTCTGAAAAAGCCTTCTTAGCCACTCCTACTGATCTTTCTATTCACAGGAAGGTGTCAATTAGTGTTGCTTGAAGAATGTGGGGAGGTGAAATGGCTGAGTATGTCTCTACTCTGCAAAATCAGTTAGTAATGTAGAGCAGCTGCATGGCACACTTCAGTGATGCTGTGCAACTTTTTCTTGTCACTCTGATACTGTGGGATGCTCAAGACATTGTGATATAGTAAGTTTGGCTCAATGTCTCTGTAGGAGCTGGTGAAGTCTCTTGCTGTAAAAGCCTTCTTCCTACATTAAAAGCACAGTTTGAGATGGTACATGTTTTCACACTAAGAGTTGCTTTTGCCCCTGTCTTCATAGGTTATCAGCGTCAGCTGCTCTACAAACATGATGATGGCTCCTACA
>NW_011269496.1:0-532 GCF_000146605.3 Meleagris gallopavo
AAAAAAACCTGATGCATTTTGTTGGTTTCTTTGTTTTTCTGTGTTTCCCATGTAGTCCTAAGTGTGTCTCCTTTCCATAAATCTTTAATCTGGTTTCATTTTGATTCATCTAACATATTAGAATGTTTTTCATGGCTTATTTTTTCCCCTAATCATGATTTTTCAAAGCTTGTTCAGAGTCCTGGTCTCTAGCATACAATAACTGACTGTATGTTATTTAAATAAGAGAAACTTCCATTGTCTCAGCATATGCATCCCTATCTATTTTAAATTATCAAAAAAGTGGTGTTGACTTTTAGCTCATCATGAACCAAAGCAATTGTAAAAGCCTCTACAGATCTATGTTGACTCTGTAACTGAAAGTAACTGAAATTATTTACATATACTGGAAGAGAAAGCAGAAAGTGCAAGCTAAATACCAACCTTAAATAAATAAATAAATAGTCTCTTAAAAAATAGATCTTCTTACAATCACAGCCCTTAAAAATGGTACCCTGAGATGTGTCTCCTCAGTACCCATAGACTTATGGAT
>NW_011269497.1:0-488 GCF_000146605.3 Meleagris gallopavo
TGGCATAACTGAAATGCTGCATGGTGGGTAGAACACAAGGTGAAAATTATGGCTTTACTTTTCAGTTAGCTATGTATGCTATGGAGAGCAAAAAATGTCACCATGAAAACAAACAGTGAAGTTGCAGGGAATAGAGATCTGCAAATGTCTCACAATATCAGGACTGCATCATAGCTAGAGTGGGAAAATTGAGAGCAAACCAAGAAGCATTGTTACTTCTCTCATGGTATATTTCTTTAAAGGGGAAATCTTGTGGGGGGAAAAAAAACAAAAACAGGAATTTTGAAAACTGTGCAGAAGGTGAACATTCAGAATGCTGTGCTGATATTCAGGAAGATAAATGAGTCAATATCTTTTTTAGGAAGAAAACCCAAGGCTGAGAATTCAGATAATAATCCAGGAGTAGGAGTACTTTCCCTGTAGCCAACTGAGTTTGTGAGGTTTGATGGTGCTGAATTTCACATCTCTACCCAGAAATAGTAATCTCT
>NW_011269499.1:0-499 GCF_000146605.3 Meleagris gallopavo
TAACCAAGTGGCAATAGGCTCATTTGGGTGACATGAAAAGTCTTTTCTCAGACTTCGAATTTCATTCATTTTCAGAGATCGATCAACAATGGTAACGATATCTTGCTCACCTCTTACTCTTTCGGGACTTCTTGTTGCCCTCATTGGCGTCGGTGACCGTGGTCTTACTGAGGGCCCCTCCCCTGGACTTAGGGGTGCTTCTTGTGGATCTTGGAGCCACCCCTCTGGACCTCTGTCCTCTTCTTTCTTCTCTTCTAATTGAGTCGAGATTCGTTTCATTTTCCGTCCTCTTACAGGGGCAACTGACATCAATTGTGGTGCTTCCTGTAGTTGATCAGGTCGGTCAGTTCCAATGCTCTCATCCTCCAGTTCAGCTTGGAGCCTGTCTCGTTCGATGATGAGAGTATCTAGCTCAGATTGGAGGGTGTCTTGTTGAGATTGAAGCTGTTGAGTTTGGATTGCAGGGAGTCTCTCTCAATTCGGAGCGCATCTCTCTCAG
>NW_011269500.1:0-433 GCF_000146605.3 Meleagris gallopavo
GGGGTTGCAGCTAACCTCTTCTGTCTATATACATCATATGAAATTGTCACTATTGTTTATCTGTCCAGCAAAGTTGACTACAAAGCAACTGTTATTTTAGTTTGCTAAATAAACTAAAAGATTGTAAAACAAACCATCATCTTGTCCCTCCAGAGCACTTGTGTTTTGCAGCTGTGTTACTCAAACTAAGGGCACAAAAGCAGACCTCACTCTGAAAGCTTAGTGGAGATCTCCATCTTGTTTGCTACGCTGCTTGCTTTAATTGTGAAATATTGGAACCCCTCCTGTGCATCTAGAACATACTGTTTTAATTTCAAAGTGACATTTTTGTAGAAAATGCACTGTATTACAGCTAGAAGGGGAAAAAGACAGATACAAATAAAAATGAAAAAAATAAAAACAAAAGACAACAAACAAAACCACCACACCCTAA
>NW_011269501.1:0-392 GCF_000146605.3 Meleagris gallopavo
ATAATAAATTTGCAGGCATTACTTTCGGAGAGGCCGTCATAAAATATTTTAAATAGTTCATGTACACACGTAACAAAACTTTTTTCATTCAAACAAAAAGAGAGAGCAACAAAACCAAAAGAATAGAATCACAGAATGGCCTGGGTTGAAAAGGACCACAATGATCATCTAGGTTCAACCCTCCCGCTACGTGCAGGGACACCCACCACCAGACCAGGCTGTCCGGAGCCACATCCAGCCTGGCCTTGAATGCCTCCACGGATGGGATATCCACAGCCTCCTTGGGCAAATAGTGGGATATTTGACCTTTTGTGAAATAATGCATCACTTTGGTTCAGGGGAAGTTTGGCTCATTTGTAGTGAGTTTCTCAAGGTGCTTGTCAGAGATTTTT
>NW_011269502.1:0-320 GCF_000146605.3 Meleagris gallopavo
GGAGGTGACTGAGACTCATTTCCAAAGCTTTCAGCAGGACGTTTTATCTAATGAGTTTGGTTGTGTGGGAACTTATGCAGACCAATGATATGATAACATCTGCCACTTAACTGGGAGATGGTTCAGATTAATAAATTGAGCTTGGTAGCTCAACTGCTGCCAACTGTTATCAGAGGGAGAAATCAATGTATCAAAAATAACAAGCAAAAATGAAACAAAGCAAAAAAAGAAGAAAAACACACACAAAAACAAAAACAAAAACAAAACAAAAAAAACAAACCTTAAAGACTATGGAAATAGGGTAGTGAGGATCTGTCTGG
>NW_011269504.1:0-499 GCF_000146605.3 Meleagris gallopavo
GGATGGTGAATTCTCAATCCATCGAACTCGGGCCAGCGTGTCGGCTTCATCATTTCCCGGTGACTGTAGGGGCCGATGACCAGAAACATGGTAGACACGTACAGTCCTGTGTTTGACTGTATTCCATATGTCTAACCACATGTCCTTGCCCCAGATCGGCCGGGCACGGACAGTCCATTCTTGGGTGGCCCACTGTGCAATCCACAAAGTGAGCCCTCGGTACACAGCCCAACTATCCGTACAGATGTTCAGGATACCATCACCGGCTTCCTTACTTATAACCATCCACACGGCTCGCAGTTCTGCCCGTTGGCTGCTCTGACCATCCCCCTCATCAAACCAGATGGTCTCAGTAGAAGGATGGTATGCTATTGCTCTCCACTTGCTCGGATTGCCCTGCTGGATCCATCTGTGCACCAAGCATCTTCAGGGATAGGGTATTTTCCCTCCTGAGCGGGACTCTTCTGCGGTGGAGCGACCAGTATTCCTTTCGGTGCGT
>NW_011269505.1:0-422 GCF_000146605.3 Meleagris gallopavo
GTGGAAGGGCTGGCTGCCCCAGGGCAGGAGCTGTGCTTGGAGCTGTGCTCCTGTGTGCTGCTTTGTGTGCCCTGTTCCTCAGATAGGGGTAAGTATTTCTGTGGTTATTTACTGGGTGGGGTCCTTTGTGTTTCTTGGGTAACTTCAAGCTGTGTCTGCTCCTGCCTGTGTGTGCCCTTTTGGGTTAAGGGTTGCCCTTCAGAGTTTGTGGGCTGGCCCTAAGGAGGCCCCTCTGGCTTCGGCCCCTGTGGGCCGCCTGGGCCCCGGCCCCTCATGCTGTGGTCAGGCTGCCGATGGCAGTTGGTATCTGTGCAGCGATAGCAGTCTGTGTAGCAATGGCAGCACTCGAGGGAAGACACGGTGTGGCTTTGCTTATGCTTTACAGGTACAATCAGAGGAGGCAGTGTTGTGCCTTACGGCAC
>NW_011269506.1:0-574 GCF_000146605.3 Meleagris gallopavo
TATACAACAGTGCTTTATAAGAGTCTGCATACACTAGAGAATGAAATATTTTACAGTAATTGCAGCAATTCTGAAACGTTGCTCAGGCAATAAAAAAAATAGGACCCAAGTCCCAGTGCTTGTACTTGATCTCTTGCTTGTAGAAAAGGTATAACTCAGCCTCAAGGTAAAATTCCAGTTTCCCAAGTAGTTTTCCTCACCTTGTAATGCCTCGAAGCAGTCTGCAAATATGTGGGTGGTGCAAACCCCTCAGATGTCATGATCTCGTACATCCAAGCTGCTGGTTATACATGCTACAGTAGAAACTCGTTATTCCGAATCTTATTCATGCGCAATGTTACACTCTCCAACAATGTCTTCTCTTATAAAATTCAGAATTAGCAATTCCATTATTGGCCTGTATTTGCCAGGATCTGGGAATAAGGAACGGCCACCAGGGCTCTGCAGAACAGGAGCCCTGGGACAGTTCTGAATTGGCCTTCTTATCCCCAGAAAACATCTCCCAGATTAGGAAAGTGGAGAGCTATTTGTCTAAATAATAATAAAGTTTAAACAACTTTTAAACCAGCTCTGA
>NW_011269508.1:0-392 GCF_000146605.3 Meleagris gallopavo
TGGGGCATGGTGTGGGGGCCAGCACTGACCCTGCTGTTCTCCCTGCAGAAAAGCAGAGGCGCCGCGGGCGACCCGGGATGAGAAGCGTCGGGCACAGCACAACGAAGGTACCGTTATGGGATCCCAGGCAGGCAGGAGGGGGACAGAGAGCCCCAAAAGGATCTGTGGGTTTGGGGGTCCTGGCTTTGTCCGCAGCGAGGGTGCTGATGTCCCTGTCCCCTCTGCTTGCAGTGGAGCGCCGGCGCCGGGACAAAATCAACAACTGGATCGTGCAGCTCTCCAAGATCATCCCCGACTGCTCCATGGAGAACACCAAGTCGGGGCAGGTAGGGGGTGGGGGGGAAGGGGGATGGAGGGGGGTCGCAGAGGGGACGTGGGGCTGGGACGGTCTG
>NW_011269509.1:0-402 GCF_000146605.3 Meleagris gallopavo
TTGATTCTCCCTTTGCACAATTTTTTTTTCTTTCTAAAATAAATAAAGAAATAAAGAAATAAAGAACAATTCCTGTCATTTTGGATAGATGCCTTTTTGTCTCTATCCCCCAGCCTTTCCATCTCCAGTACCCATATATGTGACTACATTTCCAAATTAATGAGTACTTCAGGGAGCTTTCTGGAACCTCCACTTGAAAAAGATTTCCTTCTGGAATAAAGGGTTTCTGTGTCCCTTCTCTCGGGCTGCAAACCACCCTGACCATGGCTACAGTAGTAAAGTATGGCTTGCCCCAGCTGCTTCCATCAATTAAAGGACCCCCTGGACCATCAGATGAAGGTAGCAGGAGCCAAATTCAAAGTAACAAAGGCTTTATTTCACATCCGCAGAACACCCTACCAA
>NW_011269510.1:0-505 GCF_000146605.3 Meleagris gallopavo
ATACCTTTCAGTTTGAGAAAATAGAATGAAGTACCTCCGTATTCTTGTCCCACTTGAGATTGTTGTCCAATTCAGCATTTCTTGGTGCGTGGGAAAAGGAAATACTTTGTCATGCTGTCTTCTGAAAACGTGGCTTGGCAATGACTGTGCAGTTCTTGAGTAGCCTTGTGCTGTCTGTGCCGCAGCCCTGCAGAGAGGTGGCACGTACAGTGCCATTAAGATGAAGGCAAATGCCTTAATTTTCACTCTTCTGCTCGTTACTGCGTGTGTAACAGCGGTCAAGAAAACGGCTGTCACGTCATCTGAACAGTTCAGAGCACCTGGGCAGCTCTTCCCATTTCCATGGTACTTAGGACTTTCCTGAGGTCACGTTCCTCTTTTCTGCTCACTCACACTAAAAGCCCCGACAAACAGCTCTCCCTCCTGTACTTAATTATTCCGTAGGGAGAAGCCCTTCTGTACTTTCTCTTGCTGGTCTTCTTTACTCTGTCTGCCACAGAACTGA
>NW_011269511.1:0-523 GCF_000146605.3 Meleagris gallopavo
TCTGAAGGTCTATTATTTTAGCTCAGGAAATTGATCTGAGCAAGTTTATACATCAGATAAAATGACACTGTATTGCCTAAGAATAAATTTTCTTATTTGGTTTGAGGGGCAAATCTATTTGAATAATCTGTTGAAATTTTCTTACAATACAAGACTGAAACAGTAAGTAAGATAATATATTAAAGGAAAGTAAAAGAAGGAAGAGTAAATGCCAGAGAAAAAGGTTTTAAAAGAACTACTTACGGTAGGTTGTTTGATAACAGAAGTAATAAAGCAAAAAAAGTGTATCGTTTGAAATAACAGTGGTGTCAGACAAGGAAAATGCATGTTGAATAGGAGAAGGATGAGCAGGTCAGAGCAGACACACAGGCCACATCGTGAAGTAGTTTACTTCCTTTTTTTTCTTAAGACGTAGAAAAAAAAAAAAGAAAATCCCAAACTTCTTTCCAGCCTCACGATGGCCTGGTCTGGTCCTTATTTGGAACTTGGAAGAAAGTGTCTGAAATGCTATTTCTGTTCTAAA
>NW_011269512.1:0-370 GCF_000146605.3 Meleagris gallopavo
TTTCTTGTACAGTGCATTAGGAAGTCTTTTAAAATGTAAGGTGGTAATTTCATCTTGTTTGTAAGGAACAGTGAAATACAGTTGCTACCCTCTGATATTTGTTCAGAGACTGATCAAAACAAAGCTGTACAAATCCACATCATTTTTCCATGGGAAGCACATACAACACTCTTACAGAACACACAAGTAATATGCATGCATGTAGAAGACAACTGAACCCATTAAGCCAGAAACAAAAAAAAGGAATAAAGATTCACACAGCACTGCCAGTACAACAGTAGAAAAAACAAAGACAATACGATACAAAAGTAGACCACACCTGACTGAGCAGCTCCTAACAGGTGAGATGCATAAGGTTCGATTGCAAAAT
>NW_011269513.1:0-550 GCF_000146605.3 Meleagris gallopavo
GGAGGAGCAGATCAGCAAGATTGGCCTGGGCCTTGGAAGGGAGCGCCCAAATGTCTGGACCGACCCCAAACGAGCTGGTTCTGCAGGTTGGTTGTCTTCTGCTGTTTGTCTCACATCCTGTGGCTCGGGGCTACATTTGTTCATGTTCAGAGCTAAGGGGAAAGTCGCGCAGCACTTGGTTTCAGCTGTCGCGATGCTTTGATCCCTTGCTGCTGGGATGGGGCGTTTGAAGAGTGATGCGTGTGCCGTTGTCCTGCCAAGCTCTGGGGATGAGTCCACATACCAGGGTATGTCTGACAGGAGTGAGGGTGGGGGACCGGGCCAGGGGGCACTTTGCTCTCGGTCTAAGTGCTTGTCTTTGCTCAGGAGGGCAGGTGGTGAACCTCATGAACCAATGCCTGCAGATGGGGCTTGCAGAGAAAGAGGTCCTGCAGGCCCTGTGTGGCAGCCACGGAGCTGTAGCGCGGCTGCATCAGTGTAAAAGTGCGGTGTGAAGGTGAGCTGTGGCCTCCAGTACCACAGGAGGGGATGTGCATGCTCGGGGTTTGGA
>NW_011269514.1:0-463 GCF_000146605.3 Meleagris gallopavo
ACATTATGAATTTGATAGACATTGACTTGGGAATGAAACTGGTAGCTGAGCCACTAAGATAATACCAGAGGCTTATCTGCCAAGCAATCCTAAGCTTTTCAAATGTTCAGTACCTACACAATCTGTCTGTTTCTGCACTGACCTGTGAATTGGGTCATTTTAGTCTCTAGAACTCTTGCATTAACAACCTTGCCCATCAAAAGAGGACATATCCACAACTTGTCCCCCTAAATGCCTTTGTAGAGAGGGTGTTAGAAAGATTTAAGTATTCAAATTAATATGTCTGCAAATTGAGTGCATGTTAAGAACCATTTTAACTCCTTTCATTTTCCCTTTCCTTCTTCATTTTTACAAGCAAAGATAGAGTCAAAACATGGAAGAAATATATAAGTATGGTGTGCGTATAGACCGCATAGGTATATCAAAAATTATAGTGCTGGAATGCAGTTAGATTACAGTGTAG
>NW_011269515.1:0-352 GCF_000146605.3 Meleagris gallopavo
AGTTCTAAATTTTTACAAGACATTCCCTACCAGCTTTTTCTTTTGTGTTTCTTTTTCTTAGTTGGTGTTCACAAGATGAGAGAAGGCTATTTAGAGGGAATGACTGTATAATCAGAAAAGGTATGAACTGAAGAGACTTACGATGGAAATTAGAGAATTTCTTTTGAAAGTAGCAGGTTTCTGGAAAGAGAAATAACAAAACAAAACAAAACCAATATAAATCAAAACACATTCACATACACACACACACACACACAAAGCCCCACCACTCTGAAACCAAATGTTCCCTCCCCCTCAAACAAAACAAAACAAAACAAAACAAAACAAAACAAAAAAAACAAAAAAACAAAAA
>NW_011269516.1:0-381 GCF_000146605.3 Meleagris gallopavo
TAATGAACTCAAACTAAGGATTGTATTATTTCATAGCCAATAGCAACCTTGAGCTTTTACTGGGAGGTTTTTAAGCTGAGATTACGGATCTAGTTAGTAAAGGAATTTAATGAAGAAAATAATTCCTAAATGCAATTGGCTTCTGCCACATCAGCACCAGAGCACATCTTCCAGACGCTGCTGCTGCGAACCTCCAGCACCTCAGCCCATGGTGGATGCTGACTGCTGCTGTCCAACAACTGAATATTTTTTATTGGTGTTTGTTAGTTTTTTTTTTTAATTTTCTTACCCGTTTTGTCAGCCAGTTATTCCTTAACCTTCAAGACAGCTCCTGCAGGCAAGGCTCTCTTTCCTCCCTTCTTTCTGCCCTTCACTCAGCTC
>NW_011269517.1:0-462 GCF_000146605.3 Meleagris gallopavo
CTCTGGTCAGACTCATGAATGCCATTTTAATGGACAAGCAGTCAAAAAAGGAAAAAAGTAGCATAACTCATACATTCTAAGAAACAGATACAGTGATGTATGATATGTGTGTTGCTATAGTAATACAACTATGTTACAATGAATACAGTATTTTGCCCCTTCCTTCACAGTGCCAACTGGCTAAACTTATAAATCATATAATTATAGAATCGTCTGATTTGGAAGGAATCCTTAAAGGGCATCCAGTCCAACTCCTTTGCAATTAACAGCGACACATACAGTTAGATCAGGTTGCCCAGAGCACCTCCAGCCTGACCTTGAATGTCTCCAAGGATGGGACATCCACTATCTCTCTGCTCAGTCTGTGCCAGTGCTTCACCACCCTTACTGTAAAATATTTCTTCTTTATACCAACCTAAATCTTCACTCTTGTAGTTTGAAACCATTTCCTTTTGTCCTACG
>NW_011269518.1:0-500 GCF_000146605.3 Meleagris gallopavo
TTGATTCCAAAGGCTTACCATATGAAAGGTGTCTGGCAGGGGCACACCATGACCAGCAAGTTCTTGAAACGTCCAGAACTTATTGACACAGTTGAGGATGGCCTGGGGACGATTCATTAACCGACAGCCCATCTTCTCTAGATGGCGAAGGACTGTAATATCACTGTCACTTTGGACCCAAGGTGTTGGTACCCGGACGACCACCACTTGGGGGTAAGCAGTAATAAGCTCCCCGTTCACCCGAAGACCTAAAGAAGGAAAACAAAACCATTCCAGTGGTGAGCACTAAAACAGCTTCTTCTCAGTCATGCAGCTTCATACACTACTTCTAGATTGTATTAAGGCACATAATTTTAGGCCATTTCCCAGGACAAAAAACTTTTTGCTAGATTGAATTGCCAACTTCCTCTGCATGTTAGCTGTACACTACAATGACAAGAGCAGTAACAATAACTCAGGAAATGCTTGCCTCTCACACATATGTCTTGCCTACATGATAC
>NW_011269519.1:0-431 GCF_000146605.3 Meleagris gallopavo
CACTTCTGGCTCTTGCTGGGCATCTACCTGGCTGCCCTCCTGGGCAACGGCCTCATCAGCACAGCCGTAGCCTGCCACCACCGCCTGCACAGCCCCATGGACTTCTTCCTGCTCAACCTCGCCCTCCTCGACCTGGGCTGCATCTCCACCACTCTCCCCAAAGCCATGGCCAATGCCCTCTGGGATACCAGGATCATCTCCTATGCAGGATGTGTTGCCCAGACCTTTCTGTTTGTCTTTCTCATGTCAGCAGAGTATTGCATTCTCACCATCATGTCCTATGACCGCTACGTTGCCATCTGCAAGCCCCTGCACTACGGGACCTTGATGGACAGCAGAGCTTGTGCCACCATGGCAGCAGCTGCCTGGGGCTCTGGAGTTCTCTATTCCCTGCTGCACACTGCCAACACATTTCACTGCCTCTCTGCCAA
>NW_011269521.1:0-364 GCF_000146605.3 Meleagris gallopavo
AAACAATTCTTATGACTCCTTGGTGATGCAGTTGACAAGTGAAGTGTGTCTTGTCCCATCTTGTTGGTGAGAATCCAAACCACTGATGAAAGTGCTGTGATCATGTTACAGCAGATGATGAGACGGATGGCCAGACCCATTCTGCTGGTATCCATCTCGGACCTGTTCCTGTTAAGACACAAGCATAGCCTCACCCCCACGTTATCATTGTCTAACGATCTAGAAAATTAAGAACAAAGCATGCTTTAGCTACTCTTTCCTGAAGGGTCATACCTGCACTCCCCTTTTTTTGTTTTGTTTTGTTTTTTGGTTGGTTGGTTGAGGTTTTTTTGTTTGTTTGTGTGTGTGTGTGTGTGTGTGTTAT
>NW_011269522.1:0-319 GCF_000146605.3 Meleagris gallopavo
TCTATGTACAATACAAAATAAATGCCATCTGGGGTAAGGGAAAGAGAGGGAGAGGGAGAACTTCGATAGACAAAGGAAAAAGGTAGGGGAAAAAGTCATCCTGTTTTCATCCATCTCACCTGCATAATTCGCTGTGATAAATCAGTTGAAGCTGAGAGGTCAAAAGTAGAGTTTGTGATAAAACTAGGAGCAGAATCATTGGATTTGGCTTCTCAGTTGCAGAAAGCAGAGAAACAATAAATACAGAAAGATACAGCAGGTAAAAAGGTAGTAGTTAAATATAGTAAAAATGTGTTTTTGAATAAAGGCAAAAAAAAAA
>NW_011269523.1:0-384 GCF_000146605.3 Meleagris gallopavo
AAGCGGTGATCTAGGTATTTCAGAAATAAATACACAATTACAACAGTGATACTTTAAATCCTGTTAATGTGCAAACGCTAGCTTTGTCTTTCGTACATTTCATACACTGACCAGCTATCATAACAGAATTTCATTTCTGTGGAAATAAAGGTAAACCTCTGGGCTCCAAACAACTTGGCCCCAGTTCTGAAATGACTTGCACTCAAGTTCAACTGTTAGCTCTGAAAGCTAACCTGAACAGTGCACGGAAAATTAGTTACACTTTAAGAATACACTTGTGAGGCCAAAAAGAAAGTGCTGCACCAGTTGTCACCTTTGAGGTGAAGTCCTTTAATACCCTTTCACCAAGATTGAATCTGCACTAATACAATCATTGATGGAACC
>NW_011269524.1:0-437 GCF_000146605.3 Meleagris gallopavo
AAGTGTTAACAACCAAATTCGATAAAACTAAGATCTCCAATATATATAGTGAATGTGCTCTCATACTTATCTTTGATGGCAAATTTATCAGCCATTCTAATTTCAACAATTCTGTCTTTGCAAACCTTTGTTCAGCCTCACAAACCCTACATGTTTAAACTGAAAACCAGTTTAAATTTAAAATTTAAGCTATGAAGCAGATCATAATCTGAAACTTCAACTGAAAAGCTGAATCAAATTTAATGCTGCTGTCAAAGCCTAAGATTTGATTTTTCAAATTAATCAACTTAAGAATTCAAAGGAATAACTGAAGTCCCACACAAGATTCAGTTTCAGAACAAACTTTTCATTATATAAGTATCTGAATAGCCAAATGTTCTGAATTTTATTGCTTTTAGAGGTGAAGGATTGCATCAATTTCCAAGCAATCCTGCCAA
>NW_011269525.1:0-458 GCF_000146605.3 Meleagris gallopavo
CAGCTTGGACTTGAAGCTATAATACAGAATTGAAAAGCTGAGAATGGAAAAGGCAAAGCGAGGCACTGTTTGGTGTTTAGCTTGAACAACTTTCCCTGATACTGTTTTCAGGTCCTGGATATCTTTATCAGTTCTTTTGACAAATGACAGGATGTTGTAGGAATGGTAGCTGGCCTTCTAGAGGTCAAGACAACAACCTGCCTGCTATTTGCTTCACTTCATCCTCTTCTGACAGGAAAAGCCTGCTGAAAACACTCCATTATATAGTTATGGTGTGTGTTGTGACCTTGGGAAATCACATAGAGAAACAATGCTGAGTTCAGACTAGTTTGCTCAGGGATTTATCCTGAAATGTTCAGGGGGAAAAAAAACAGACTCTCCAGGTTCTCTGTGCAATCTATCCCAATGACTGTCTCTCCTCACTGTAAGAGATGTTTCCTTATGTCAGATTGGAGCCT
>NW_011269526.1:0-418 GCF_000146605.3 Meleagris gallopavo
TGTGCACAGGACTCCATGCCCAGGACCTGCAGATGCCCAACAGCAGTTCCATCAGCGAGTTCCTCCTGCTGGCATTGGCAGACACGTGGCAGCTGCAGCTCCTGCACTTCTGGCTCTTGCTGGGCATCTACCTGGCTGCCCTCCTGGGCAACGGCCTCATCAGCACAGCCGTAGCCTGCCACCACCGCCTGCACAGCCCCATGTACTTCTTCCTGCTCAACCTCGCCCTCCTCGACCTGGGCTGCATCTCCACCACTCTCCCCAAAGCCATGGCCAATGCCCTCTGGGACACCAGGGACATCTCCTATGCAGGATGTGTTGCCCAGACCTTTCTGTTGTCTTCTCATGTCAGCAGAGTATTGCATTCTCACCATCATGTCCTATGACCGCTACGTTGCCATCTGCAGCCCTGCACTAC
>NW_011269527.1:0-499 GCF_000146605.3 Meleagris gallopavo
GTAATTTACTGATCTCACTCTCTACTGGATCACATAGATTACTAATCTCGAAGATTCCTTGTTTCTTGAACTACACTTCATTCCTTATGGATAACGCTCTGTTAGGGGTCCAACTGCAAGTTAACTTAAAGAATTAAGTAGTTGGTACCGGAATTCATGCATTACAAAAGTAGAGAAGAAAGTTATTTCAGCATTTGCTACGTCAAAATGTATGCTTACATGTAAAAATAAATGAATAAATAAATAAATACCTGTGTTTGATTTCTCTATGCACTTCCTATTGCACCTTACTATTCACAAGTGAGCTTCAAGTTTGTATCATGAAGAAAAGCAGTATACCCATATTTCCCAAAGAGCGAGACTGTTGTTCCTCCCACAGGAACTGCTTTACCAGGTCCATACACATCCCAGATGGTTAGAGCCACCTGAGCATTGCGAGGCAGGTCTGGATACTTCACAGGCAGTTTCAGCCACTCATTCCAGCTGCAAGGACATACTT
>NW_011269528.1:0-433 GCF_000146605.3 Meleagris gallopavo
AGTGTATTTTTATTACCTTTGCAACTTCGTGAATTTTTATCTTTTTAAAAAATGTGAATTTTAATGTAAGAATAGACATAGAAATAATTTCAATTGTTTACATAAAACTGCATTTTAAAACAATCTTGTTTTTGACAAGTGTGGCCCACTGTACTCCTTATTTTTTCTTTTTATTGATGTAATTATTACAACTTTATATTTCCCCTGCAGTTTAAACTCATGATTTCCCCCATGTGATATTGTTTGTTTGGTTGCATTTTAAATAGAATCTTATATTCTGTTGCGGAGATTGCAGGCTCTCTGTTGTCCCACAGGAACTGGCCCAGCACAAGTAGGTGACCTTAGTCCTCATTTCCTCATTATGTGTTCTTTCTTCTGAATTATTTTGTATTTTTCACTGCAATCTATTTTGCTATTTTCTTTTTTCTTTTCT
>NW_011269529.1:0-370 GCF_000146605.3 Meleagris gallopavo
TAATTGCTACTTAATTAGGTGATTTTTTAGGCAAGCACCCTTTGCTTGCCACCCACCATCCCTCTTCCCATTGCTTTCACCTGGCCAATGCATCGTGAGGGCTCAGATTAATATTGGGGAAGTATTTAAAGTCCTTTCGTTTTCATTGAGTAATTTAATCTCTCAGAACGTGGTGTGCAGCAGAGCCCTGTTGGGAGTGAAGCTGCATATCATGTCCTGCCCTCGTGCTGGCTTTGCCCAGGGTCTGGTCCTTGCTGTGACGGGTTAGAGTTTGTTTTGCAAACATAGCTGTGAGTAAAGAAGGAGTTTGGTGGAGTATTGAGCAATCTCCAGTAGACATTAAAAATAAAAAAAACCCAACAAAAAACAA
>NW_011269530.1:0-491 GCF_000146605.3 Meleagris gallopavo
GACATGTGGTTAGACATATGGAATACAGTCAAACACAGGACTGTACGTGTCTACCATGTTTCTGGTCATCGGCCCCTACAGTCTCCGGAAATGATGAAGCCGACACGCTGGCCCGAGTTCGATGGATTGAGAATTCACCATCCGAGAACATCGCCCGTTGCTTACATCAGAAGCTACGGCGTGCGGGACAAAAGGCAATGTGGGCAGCTGCTAAAGCATGGGGACTGCCCATACAGCTAGCTGACATCGTCCAGGCATGCCGGGATTGCGACGCTTGCTCCAAGATGAGACCGAGACCGCTGCCCGAAACAACAGCCCATCTTGCTAGAGGACATAATCCTCTCCAGCGATGGCAGGTCGATTACATCGGGCCCCTTCCTCGGTCTGAGGGGCCAGGATATGCCCTGACCTATGTTGACGCTGCAAGTGGCTACTGCAGGCTTATCCAGTACCGAAAGCAAACCAGGCATATACCATCAAGGCACTCACAG
>NW_011269532.1:0-441 GCF_000146605.3 Meleagris gallopavo
CTTTAACTTCAGTTTAACTAAGCTTTTCTGGTATATGGGATACCTTCCTAAATTGTCATCAGAATTCCTCAAGGTAATACATTTTGACAATGCTTTTCCTGTTGCCTGGAAGATTTTCCAAAACTCATTTAAATAAACATTGAAAATTCAGTCAAAAGTGGACAAGAGGACTTCATCTTGCTTGTTGGAAGAGCTCTATAGGAAACTCTTCCATAATCAGTAAAATTCTACAAATACATGAGAGTAACTAAAAATCATGATGTGCTTTTCAGAAAATTCACCTTGATTTTGTTTCTTTCTTTCCCTTTCCTTTTCTTGATAAGACTGGACAACATAATGATGTTTATTTAGGGCAGCAACAACTTTTGAAAATACACTTTTTCCTAAAAGAATAAATTAACTATCAATTTCACTTGAAAGCAACATTTATATTATTTATTT